>NC_060069.1:147844266-148148076 GCF_922984935.1 Meles meles
CCTCTTTTGCTCGGCTTCCTTATTCTCTGTCATTTGGTCTTCTATATCACTAATTCTTTCTTCTGCCTCATTGATCCTAGCAGTGAGAGCCTCCATTTTTGATTGCACCTCATTAATAGCTTTTTTGATTTCAACTTGGTTAGACTTTAGTTCTTTAATTTCTCCAGAAAGGGCTTTAATATCTCCAGAGAGGGTTTCTCTAATATCTTCCATGCCTTTTTCGAGCCCGGCTAGAATGTTCAGAATCGTCATTCTGAACTCTTGATCTGACATAGTACCAATGTCTGTGTTGATTAGGTCCCTAGCCTTCGGTACTGTCTCTTGTTCTTTTGTTTTGGTGATTTTTTCCGCCTTGTCATTTTGTCCAGATAAGAGGATATGAAGGAGCAAATAAACTACTAATAGGGTGGCAAGGACCCCGGAAAAATGCGCTGTAACCAAATCAGAAGAGACCCCAAATTGGGGGGGGGGGGGGAAGGGGATAAAAAACAGGTTCTGAAAAAAAAGAAAAAAAAAAAAAAAGAAAAAAATTTAAAAAATAAAACAAATAAAAAAATATAAAAAAAGAAAGAAAAAATATATATATTTAGATGAACTAGTCAAAAAACGTTAAAAAAGAAAAGGGTAAAAGTTTTTAAAAAAATTTAGCAGAAGAAGAAAAAAGAAAAAAGAAAAAAAAATTGAAAAAAGAAAAAAAAATTAAAAATTGAAAAAAGAAAAAAAAATTGAAGTAGCCGCAAGACTAAAGAATCATGGGGAGAAAGCCATGAGTTCCGTGCTTTGCTTTCTCCTCCTCTGGAATTGCTCTGCTGTCTTAGGAATTGAATCTGCTTTCTCCTTGATAGATGAACTTCGTCCTGGCTGGATATTTTGTTGATCTTCTGGGGGAGGGGCCTGTTGTAGTGACTCTCAAGTGTCTTTGCCCGAGGCGGGATTGCACCGCCCTTACCGGCGGCCGGACTAAGTAATCGGCTCGGGTTCGCTTTTGGGAGCTTCTGTTCCCTGAACGCTTTCCGTAGAGTTCCGGAGGACGGGAATGAAAATGGCGGCCTCCCAGTCTCCGGCCCGGAGGAGCCGAGAGCCTGGGGCCCCACTCCTCAGTGCGCCCCCAGAGGACAGCACCCAATCACTCCCGTATCCCCAGCCTCTAGCCGCGCTCCGAGCTCACCCAGCCCGCGACCAGTTCAAGGTAACCCCGAGCTGAGAGTTCAGTCCTCGGCTCTGTCTTTGCAGCCGGTTTCTCCGTTCTAATACCTGCGAGCTCTCCGACACTCTGACACCCCCGATCCTTCTGTGACCTTGCGGGGCCGGGGCCACGCTGGCCCCGCGTGGGCTTCACCCTGGTTTAGCCCCTGGAGCAATGTCCCTCAGTGGAACAGATTTTTAAAAGTCCTGATTTTGTGCTCCGTTCCTCCGCCGCTTGCCGGGAGCCGGCCCCTCCCCCCGTGGTCTATCTTCCCGTCGCTTTAGATTCACTTCTCCGCCAGTCCTACCTTTCAGAAAGTGGTTGATTTTCTGTTTCTAGAGTTGCTGTTCTTCTTCTCTTCGCTCTCCCGTTGGATTTGTAGGTGTTTGCTATGTTTAGATAAGCTATCTAGCTGATCTCCTGCTACCTGATGTAGTCTCAGGCTGCTACTTCTCCGCCATCTTGACTCCTCCTCCTAGAAATTTCAATTTTTATCCTGAAAGTCATGAAGAGCCATAAAAGAAGTTCTAGGATTGTCACATGATCAGATTCCCACCTTAAAAGCATCATGAGGGAATGTGGCCAAATTGTAAGAATAGATGTTAAGTATCTATTTAAGAGGAAGTACTTCATCCAGGCCAAAAAGAGGCATGGATGAGATCCTCAAGGGAGATTTTTTCCACTGTAGTGATTCCTTTTAAATTTTCCAGTATCATTCATATAGCTGGGGATGATGAAATAGTAATTGATCATTTATATGAAATCACCAGAATGTTAAAGAGGAGCTAAACAATATTCTCCTTGTTGTTTGGATATATTTGACTAGCATGCACATGCATATTATGCAAAAAATTTTAAATTAATGAAAACAACCTGTGGCCCAATTAAAAGCATTGGCTCAGTGATAATAGAGAGAACTGTCCAATAAGTATGAGATTATTGGGTTTTACACTTAGAATGGACCTTAGGGTCAGTTGGTACACATCCTGTTTTATTAAATTCTAAATGCTCAGTCCACCATTCTTTTAAGTAAGACAAATTTTGGTTTTTGATTATTTATTGTGCCATTCCTAAGATTCATTCTGAAATCTCAGTAAATTTATCTTTCTCTTAAATGAAAAAAATGTGTATCCAAAGAGTTTAGTATATTTGTCTAATTTCTCACTTATCAAATTGCAGATACAAGAAAACTGAACAGAACAACTTCATGCCATGTGTTACCAGCATATAAGCACTTGGAAAACTGCTTTACGTATACTGTCTTTATCATTGAAGAAAAACAAATGAGTCAGTTTTGTCCATTTGAACACACTGTAAGTCTATGATGTCTATATAATGCCACATGGGAACACAAGAAGCTCTGCTATCAGAATCTAACCACAGAGGAACTTGACTCTTAGAAAATATAAAATCAAACTTGGGAAGACCCGCGTACTCAATCTATATCTGGCATGACAAAGTGTTTTCATTTGGGAAGAGATAATATATGGCTCTTGGGATCATTGAGGATGATGTCACTGGTGTTCTCCCTGCCAGCATCTCCCATGTTATATACTTACAAGTCTAGTCATTGTTCTGGAGGAGTAAAGAAAAAAAGCACATTGTGTTAACCAAAACAAAAGAAACATAGGTCTAGATTGTCCAAGTTGGGAGTTGAAATGCTTCTCTAGAAAATAAGTTGAGATTGGAAAAAAAAAGTCTAGATTTAGAATATCAGTTCTAAGACATTGGGAATACATCAAGAACATAGTAGAAAACAGATAAAAGAATAAAACAACAAATTATCATATTCAGTGAACTTTATATGCAGCTGAGTATAGAACCATCTTTAATGCTTAGCCTTCCTTTGTGAAGGGATGACAGATTTCTGGGAATGTCCGTTATTTCTAAAAGAAGAAATAAACACGGTTAATTCTTTATTTGCACACTAAACAGTAAGAACACCGGATTTAAACTTACAAATAATGTAAATCGTGCTTTGTTTTAACTAGGGTCTATAACTTTTAGGAAAAAAGGTTCACAAATGGAGACTGGTGATTGTCCCAAAAGGCTGCAACTCCTTAGCGGTGGCCATTTTGGTTTTTATTTTTCCACTCAATTTTAAGGATATCCTTTTGTGCTTTTAAATTTTGATATTATGTTAAAGTCCCAGGGTAGGGATGGGGGAAAGTAGAAGTGGAGTAGGGAGATGCTGGTCAAAGGCTACAAAGTGCCAGTTATAAGATGAGTAAGTTCTGGAGATCTAATGCACAGTCTGATGACTAAGATTGTTATTTTATACCTGGAATTTGCATAGAGTGGAAATCTTAATTGTTTTCACTACAAAAAAAAAAAAAAAAACATAAAGTGATAAAATATGAGGTGATGGATTTGTTAAGTAACCTTATTATGGTAATCATTTTGCAATATATACCTACATCAAATCATCTTGTTGGACATTTTAGGTTTATATACTGTTATATGTCAATGATATCTCAATGAAACTAGGAGGAAAAAAATGCACTATCAAGTCTTACCTGAATTTCCAACATGCTGGCTTGCCCTACAGATTTTGGATTTGACATTTCCCATAATCATATGAGCCAGTCATGTGAACCAATTCCTTTAATGTAAATAATTCTCAATCTCTTTCTCTCCACTGGGGTCATTATTTTAATATTAGGTCATTTTGATATTTGAGGAGAGATCTAATAATTTTCCCACTCATTTTTAAGGATGAAATGGTACAAAGGCTATAATATTTTCTACTCTATTACAGAAATTATATATATCTGTATATCTTTTTTTTTCTATATAATTCGCCTATGACCTATTCCTGGCTCCATCTATCTTACCTCAAAACTGACATAAATAAGAGACAACATCAATCTTCTAACCATGGTATTTCTCTGATTTTATCCATTAGGTTCTTCCAATGAAACCTATCTTATTACAGATAGGCTTTCCATCATGCTGGGATTCATCCTTTTCTGTCTTCTAAGGCTACCAAATATATTTGTCCTGTGCATATTTTAAGCACAGAACGACACCTAGTACGCAATTTAGGAACATGAAAACTATACCAATTAATCTCGCTTTAAAATCTGTTCTCCCCACTTAGCAGGTGTATGAACCATGGACAGTTAATTAACTTCTCTGTGCTTCATTTTTGTTATCTATAAAATGGGGCCAGTAACAAACAGTAACTTCCTGAGTCTGAAAAGTAAATAAGTTAATAGATATAGAGCAGCGAGCACAGGGCATAGTACACAATAATCATTTACTGGGTTTTAATTATTATTATAACTTATTGTAGTGTCCTCCCCCTTTTGGGAAAACCATCAAAACTACTTTTGTAGTAATAAAGGGCCACAATGTGATGACCTACTTAGTTTTCTCATGTTAAACATATACCAAGAAAACATCTAGAGATGAGCTTGAGTCTCAATTAAAAAAAAAAAAAAAAAGTTGTGGAGGAAAGCAGACAGAAGAAATCCAGTATTATACACAAACAGAAAATCATCCAACAAGATGATTCAGATGATCCAACAAGAAACATTCTGTGTAAAAAAAAAAAAAAAAGAAAAGAAACATTCTGTGTAAGCATTAAAAACAAACAAACAAACAAACGAAAAATACACACACATACATACCCAATATTTATAGTCTCAGAATAGAAGGAAGGAAGGAAGGAAGGAAGGAAAGAAGGAAAGAAGAGAAAGAACAGACTATGTGAGAACTGATAATATTGCTATGTCTTTGGATTGGAGAATGTAATATAAAAGCACTTTCCAAAATAGGCTTAACACAATTATGTCTATATAATATTACTTGAATGACAACATTAAATATTAAAGAACATGTTAAAATCACAAGAAATAAAATTATGTGACATTGAAATGTAGCCATATCATGGACACAGAGGAAATAGTCCTGAAACCTTATAAAGCCTTCATAAGAACTTAATAAAAAGGCAACACAATTTGAAGGGTGGGAAATTATATTTCCTAAATGGTGTGGTAAAACTGATCAGCTATGCAGGAGAGTATTTTAAAGCTTTCCTCTTCAGCAAAACTATAGGAAAAATTTTAAAGATCAAAATAAAAGAGCCACAGTTGTTTGAATTGAAAAAATAATATTGACAAATGCGATTTGACTTTTAGATAGAAGGCTTTCTTTGGAAAAAATAAAACCTGAGAAAAGTAAATTAGTCTGAAGGAAATAACTGAAATATTTGGCCACATAAAAATATCAAGCTAAAAAATATGGAAAACACAGGGACACTACTACACACTCATGGAATGGTTAAAGATGTGGAAGAAGTGTTCTCTTCTATACTGCCAAGGATGTATAATTAACATTGTCATTTCAGAAAACACTTTTACATTATCTACTAAGTTGGACATACAAAATAATTACACTGACTAACCCTAATTAAAATGTGGGCAGATATGCACTGAGTCATTGACATGATTTTTCACAGCAATTTTTTTCATGATACTAGCTTTCAGCAACATACATGAGCCTCACAAACATCATGAAATCAACCAACACAGAAGAGTACATATTTGATGATGCTATATAAAGTCCCATAACAGCTAATAAAAAATGCAGGGTTGGAAGTCAGAATAGTGGGTGAGGATAAAAGAATGGTGTCTGGAAAGGGACCCAAGATACTCATAAAATGCTGGCAAAGGTCTAATTCTTGAACTAGCCAATTCAAAGCATTTGTTTTCTGATATTGAGCTGCACCTTTGGTTATATTCACTCTGTGTACAGAAGTGTGGCAGCCATGGAAGTATTCTGCTCAGATCTTTAAGAGAAAACAACAATGTGAGGAGTATACCTAGTTGATGACCCTTGGATTTTCCCACGGCAGCATTCAGAGAGTCTACATCATGCCTGAGATGCCAATGACTGTGCACAGTGAGGTACCGTCTTTGTCCCACTGAAGATTCCTCGAATGTGCAGTATTTACTGTGGGGCTTCCCAGAAGCCCACCCAAGGCTTTCTCAGAGCTGCACTGAAGTTTGAAGCTCTCACTACATGATCATTTGCTTTCTTTTTCTTCTGTCAAAAGTACAAGACCTGCATCATGATCTGAGCTCTCCCTTTTAACTCTTGTTCCTCTTCCTTGGACACTTCATAGATGCTTACCCAATAAACCTCTTACATTTCTAATTCCACCTTAGAGTCTGCTTCCAGGAAAACTTTGATTAACCTACTGGAAGCAAGAATGATCAGGTAGATACTTATAAGTAGTAAAACTTTTTTTTTTTTTTTTTTTTTTTTTGCAACTGGATCACTTCCAACTTGAAAGGAAAAATCCATCTTTTGTGACATGTAGAGACAAAGGAAGCCCCTTGAAGAAGGTTGCCTAATTCCACAGAATTTGCTAAAATATGACCTTGGGAAGATGTCCCCAGGGGCAGCAGATCTCCTTGCTCATGCAGTGATTCAGGTGTTTCAGAGGTATCAAGGGAAGAATCTGCACTGAGATCTGGAAGAGGGATAATGAAATAGGGAGGGTAATTAAACCATTCAAGATGAAGTGTGACATTTAGTAGGCATCTTTGGTGGTGTCCAAAGAGTAGCATGCCCTGCAATGGGAGAATAAACACAACTGGGAGTCAACCACCCATGAAGAGTTGTAGAATTCCAGATAATACTGATGGCCTAGGGAAGACAGATCTCTCATGCTAGAGCCTGCGTTAGAAAACTCTGAGACCTTGAAATATAGAATAGGGAGATGCTCCCATGGATGGTGGTTGCAAGGACCTCCCTGAACCCTGAGATCCAACAGAGGTTATCTATAGTGGCAACCCTTAAATCTACACCTTCAACCTACTCTTCAGCCCTGTAATCAAGACTCTCCAAATTCAGCACTAATGGATAATTAACCAGAATTTTTGTGTTAATTTAACCAAAATATTGATAGAATCCATTTGGCTAGCAGCAGGGGGTAGGAGATGGTGGGTTGGGAACAGGCAGGCAAATCAAAATATGTCCATTACATTATTTAAAAGTGTACTGGGGGTGTGGTATAGGCAGATTTATGCGCACTGAGGAGCAATTTAAGCCTTGGGTTATGGAAAGCCCAGTAGGTGCATGAACACAGCATGGGGAGAAGTCTATTCCAAAAAGTTACAACACTTGATTTTGGTCTTACAAACACCATACAATTGCAATCGTCAATAAACAGAAAGATAAAAACATTAAGTCTCAAGGAAATTATAAAAAACAACGGTGAAAAGTCCATAAGTTTAAGGAAAAGTTTAATCATCTATCATGACAAATATTACATAAAAGTTAAGAAAACTAAAAATATGGTCTAAGTAGAGATTGGCCTACGCGAAGCCAAGTCACAAAGCAGTATTGGAACCCTATGTCACTTGAAGTTATTCTGCTATCATGCATATAATGTCAAGTATGACTAAGACAAGCACTAACCCTCTTTAATTTTTCTTCCCAATCAGTACTCATTGCAAAAGTATAGTATTTATCATATCCCACTGGATAAATATGTACCTTCCTAAAGATATAACTGTGAACAACTTTAAAATGTTGCTCTATGAATTCGGTGTAAAGGTGTGTTCCTTGTTAGCCAAAGTTGAGAATGTAAGGTTTAGTTTAAAGAACATGATGATATTGAGACAGCTGTTGGCCTCTGATAGATTGGCCTCACTGCATGTGTTTTGAGTACGTTTTCTTGTTGAGTTATGATATGTGATGTACATTTCTGATCAGATGAAAACAAATCACTGGGTATCCTTTATATTTCTTTGTCTTCAATCAGCTGTTTTTAGCTTCAACACTTCTTTTAGTATAATCCCTGCATGGTTCTCCTGAAGCTGTATTTACATGACTAATTGATAGAAAAAGGTGGTAAATACAAAAAGTGTGATTATATGGCCTGTGAACTATTTGTCACTGTATTATTCTAACATTGTCAAGGAGAGGAATGTAGTTTTCTTTCTTTCTTTCTTTTTTAATAAAATAAAACACAACCAGATGTTTGTTTCATTGAGGATCTTCCTATCCAGCCATGCTGGAAGCCAGTTTTCTGAAAGGCAAACGAACAAATACACAGGAACTTATTACAAAAATGGAAAGTTAAGTGAATCTATCTTTATTTTAAGGGCACCAAGTAAATAGTTTTGTTTTTTTTTTTTAAAGGAAAGCCAATAAAAGTTTGGATGCATTTGTATTTTTGCTTGATATACAGTGTACTTGAAGCTGGCTCAGTTAAATCTTTGAAGAACAAGTAATCCCACAACTATATAAAGTCTTCCAGACTATAGAAATGTAGGAAGACTTCCAAAATTATTATATAAAGTTGATATGGACTTAATGCTCAAATGAGAAAAAAGACTATTTGTAATAAAGGAAAATTACAGGTCAATCAATCTTACTTTTGAAAGAAAAATTAAATATTCTACACAAGAAAGACAATATTGACATAAAAATCCAACATAACCAATTTGGTTTTAAACTAGAACTTCAAGGATGGTTTTGTAGACACTTCTATGCCCACTTAATATCCATTCTTCTCTTCTTGCCAGCTAATATAAATGTTATTTACTCAGTAATTTCTCCTTTAAATTTACCTTCCATATCTTCCCTTGCAAGGAAACCATTTGACATGTTATTTATGATCAAAGAGATATTATCAAATCTACCAGACCATTTGAGTGGTAACATTTTTCTCTCCCAATGAAAGGAGACAGAGAGTTTGAAAACACCCTTTCCATCTCTGCATTTCCTGAATGACGACATGATGTCTGGAATTCTAGCAGCTACCTTGGGACAATTCAGTAAAATAACATGAGGATGAAATCCAATAAGCCAGAATGGCAGAAAGGCAATGTGAAAACATGAAGATAGCTTGGATCCCTGAGGCATGTTTAATAAATGAATCAGCCTTATCTACCAGTTATGTCTTAAGCATTTTTTTTCCTTACATAAAAATAAGTTAAGTTGCTGTTGGTTTTGTTTTCTATTGATTTGCAGCTGACAGCTTTCCAAAATGGTAATTTTTTTAACATGAATAAATGTTAATGATAGATAATAGGCACAATGGATAAAACTCAGATGGTCATCATAATAGATGTAGAAAAAAAAAACATTTTAAAAAAGAACACCATTTTATAATTTTAAAAAATCAAAGAGGAATCAAAAGAAACTTCTAAATTTGATAAAGAATATCAGCTTGAAACTTGAACCAAATATCATAATTATAGCAAAATATTTGAGGCATTAGCTTTAAAGTCATAAAGTGGATTTAAACACAACATAACACAGGCAGCAAGACTAACCTATGCCAAAATTGTAATACTGACTTAAAAACATAGATGAGTACAAAATGGGGTATTTACTATTTTTTCTCCAAAGTTTTGGCTGAAGTCCCAAAACAGCAAGAATGTTAGAGAATCATACCAATACTCTAAAGAGATATACAGCTAGACACTAACATGCAGGACTTGCTTAAATATAACTAATCCTTTTCAAGTCCATTAAAAAGCAATCATATTCCCTCATTCCATAGAAGAGATGGTCTAGATGATGCATGAATGTAACTATTTGTTCTTAGTACTCCCTATGTTCAAGGTGAAAGATTTTCTGGAGCTCCCTGCAAGGACAGGAAGTTGCCCATATTCCCAGTGTTTGTCATGGCAGGCGGTACCACCTTTTGCAGAACTACAAGGGTTCATTCCTTCAACTTGTTCACTGCACATCCAATCCCATAAACTAGGAACAAACTCACTCTGGAATGAATGAATGTGTTCTTTGTAGGTCAAACAGATGTCATGATACACAACTGACATGACTTAATGTGATCTCACGAAGGAGAACCAGCTGTCTAAGGGAAGAGAATTAGCTCTGGAGGAAGATTTCTTTAAGGCGGGAACTAAATGTGGGTTAGAAGAGAATTAATATTAGGGAATTTCAGGGTGTCCATTTTCACAAGGGAAGTTTTGAAGAATCCATTAACAAGCCCTTGGAAGAGAGAAAACATGGATGCTTGCCACACTTTGACACACAGACAATGAAAGCCTGAAAATAATCCAACCTAGATGCAAAACACTCTATTCTCTAAACACTTTATTTTTCTCTCAGTTCAAGAAGATTCAGGATATCTAAAGAGAAGAAGTAGACAACACAATGAAACAGACATACAGAACCAGGAGTTTTATTTCTTCTTCCACAGTAAGATCACTAGCCTTGAACTGAACCTTAATGAAAGAGAAAAAAGGAAGCTTGATTTAGACCTAAATTTGAAGTTTTGGGTTAGATCGGACATTTAAATTCCTGGAGAATTATGATAATTATCCAAAGCAAACTTGTGTTTGTAAATGAGTGTGATCCCAAAGCCAGGAGACTTGAGTCTTCATTATCCAAAAACTGAAAAAAGAGATTTGATATAAACATAAGAGTTAATGAAGAGAAGGGAAAAATAAAGCAAAATTTTGTTTGCATTCCAGTGAGTTCAGAAATATAAAAATCTGGAAAAATTTTAAGAAATTCCAAATATTTTTAGAGATTTGAGACATTTTAACATGTTAATCTGTTGGTGTGAATAAATAATGCTAGACTCAATTTATAAACAATGAAGCCAGAATCTAATTTTCCTACAGTCATCACCATCATGAGAGATAAAACAACACATATTTGTGTGATTCCTCATTTATTTTTATGTCTTCTAAATATTTTTGACAAGCTATCCATTCTGTCTGGTTTCTTATCTCATGTCTTCTATTTGCATTAAAGGATTATATCTACTTTGGGTTAAGACTTGGTGAATTAAGCCATCCATGGTCACCCTGAAATCTTTCCACATCTTGGGTAACTGTGGGGGGCATTTGAAGCTAGTAGTAAGCACATGTCAGGGAGTTGGTATTCTCTTTCATAGCTCATTTTTTAACCCTGTAAGATTAGAGGCTTGAAGTCTTTCAGACCTGCACTGACCAGACAGAACTACATTTATGGAATTTCCATTTTTCCTACATGTGCTTGGCTATCCCAGAGGAAGGGGGAAAAATATCATGTATAAGAAATTTGGATTTTAGAACCATTATGATTAAAGAAACAAATTAGGCAGAGCCTTATGATACTCATCAATGACACCGAGATTATAAGTTTGGAAGCCATGTCTGCAGTTCTCAGAGTAAAGAAGAAAGGAAAGAGAAAGAAGAAGGCAAGCAAGGAGAATGGAGATAGAGGGAGGAGAAAGAGATCATACACTGGCATTCTGATTATCCTAACTGAATGTTTATGAATGACACACCTGAGTTTGTGCTATAAAATCATGTTTTTTTCTGGTTTCTGAGTGTCGTATGTTCGACCAAAAGGGTTTATTTAAGAGCATACCAAGATATATTAATCAAGAGTCCATCCAATTTGATAATAGATATTTAATTCTTTAACCAATTTCTAAAATTTACCCATCTGGTTAAATATAAGGGCGGAACCAAGGGGATACATTATTTTCACTCCTGGGTTTTATTTTGGATATTTTCTGAGATCCGCAGCCCCCCTCTGCCTCAGTTATCAGTTCTATGTGAGAGGAGTGAATGGTGCTGGCTGAAAGCTGCAAAGAGCTCCCTAAGTGGAAGAAATGAGTATTAACTGAGGGACAAGAACAAAGCTTACATTTAGATCATGACTGTGGAACAACAGAGTCTCACTCATTTACAGTGACTGTTCAAATTTATGAGCTGAGATGTTTACATGTTGATATCAGCTCTGCCCTCATTGGTTGTTATCCTAGGATATTTGCAGGCTTTCCACTTCAAATACATGTAGATAAATAATTTCTGTCCGGACCGCTGGCATCATCCTTTAAATATCCCTTCACTGTCTTTGCCAATGTATGTTTCTTCCTAACTTGTTCAATACAGAACAACCCTATCATAGGGCACCTGGGTGGCTCAGTGGGTTAATGCCTCTGCCTTCAGCTCGTGTTGTGATCCCAGGGTCCTGGGATCCAGCCCCACATCTGGCTTTCTGCTCAGCGGGGAGCCTGCTTCCCTTCCTCTCTCTCTACCTGCCTGTCTGCCTACTTGTGATCTCTGTCTGTCAAATAAATAAATAAAATCTTAAAAAAAAAAAAAAGAACAGCCCTATCATGGTCTTTAGTCTCTCTGTTCTATTCGTCCAGTGGGATAAATAATGTGAAACACAACACAAACTCTTCCAAGAAGATTGTTCTATGTAAAACAGGTAAATCGCCATTGAGGGGTAATTAATATTCTATTTTTATTAACATTTAATATTGATTTCCAAGGAGATATTTATGCATTCCTTGATAATTAACCATATTCTCTTACTGTTAGAAACCTGGAGTTTTTGAGAGACCTTGGTTAACCAAAAAATAAATAATATTTATCTTAATACAAATTTTGTTTCACTTTGAAAAAAATAAAGATTATGACATTTTCAACAGTTCAAAAGGACAAATTGTCCACTGGAATGAACAATGCATCACTTGTCTCTTTGAATAACTTTATTTCCCATCCCTGTGTAGCCCTTCATATTTGGAAGTTATTCACTAAAGCTGTGAATAATGATATCATTCATCTCCTGTCTGAATCAGATTTAATAATTAGTATGACTTACATTTATTAAAGAGCATTCTACTTCCATCACCATTTGCTGTTGCAGCTTCAATATTGTCCTATTTAAAAAAAAAAAAAAGCATACACACAGACTTTAACATTCTTTTGATCACCTTCCAACAGCGGTCAAATTACTTCATACTTGGCTATATCTAGCACTTAAAAAACAAACTACACATTCAGATTTGTCATCTAATGTTTTATCTGAAAATGTGTATTCCGAATATAGTAGCAGGTTGCTAGTAGCTCTAAAATGCCATCTTACTTCCAAATAGAAGACATGTGACTCGTGTTTGATTAATCAGAATCAGTAGTCAAGAATAGAGATATACCAGGATAGCCTCAAGCTCATTATCATTATATTAAGTCAGGAGATTAAGTAAAAAAAAAAAAATAATAGGCTTTTTGTCTGTGAAAAATAAAAGGACAAACAAGATGTCTGATTTTCAAGTAGATAAAAGCTCAAAACACTCAAGATATGGCCTTCATTCATTTGAAAATGAAATCCAAAGAATTATATTTTCACATTTCTGCATGTGTAAAGATGACTGATTTAAAAACTCATTAATTTTATTTCTTCATATATTTTTTTTAATTTTCCTTTTAAGATTTTATTTATTTGACAGACAGAGATCACAAGTAGGCAGAGGTAGGCAGAGAGAGAGGAGGAAGCAGGCTCCCTGCTGAGCAGAAAGCCCAATGTGGGGCTCGATGAGCCCATGGCAGAGGCTTTAACCCACTGAGCTACCCAGATGCCCCTATTTCTTCATATTTATAATCATTTTATCTGAAAAATATAAGCTATGTCTCTCTTGTGTACCAAGCATACTACCTTAAAAGATTACTCTTTCCAAAATTGTGAGAGTTTACTCATGATACTTAATAAGGGAAGACTATTCTCAGAGATTTTGCTATTGGTTTCTCAGTTCACAGGAATATTTTCTCAAGCAAAAGTTTTCATAATTACTTTTCATATTTGAATTTTGCTTTGTTATATCATCAGTAGGCTTTAGGGCCTAATAAATATATAACTTATTTTAGAATAGTGATCTTGTGACATTCTATAAGGGTCTGACATTAAGTAGATTTAATGATATCATTAAACAAAGAAATGTTTGTTTTTTCTAGCCTAATTTATTTGTGATATTCATATTAAAAAATCTCCTTGGCTTCTATGGAGAAAGTCACATATTTATCAGCTGCCTTCATTAGGGCATAAAGCAAAACACAGAACTCCTGCCATTTCCCCAATCTAAGGAAAATCTGGTCATAAGCCAAATTATACTGAAGTGCTTGCTATATTTGGATCTTAGAATGTTTGCCAAATCTGTGACTAGCTTTAACTGTGTATGTTGTTCAGCCAAATGTCAACAATTATCATTTCATTACACTGAAAACTCTGGCTCTTAGCCTCCTCTTGCTATAGAACACATCCATGCTATCTAGAAAACTCATTTTATATAATTATGTGTCAGTGGGTATGGTTACTAAAATAACTAAATATCACCCAAACACCAAACATTTTTTGCACTCATCATGTTTTGTCTTTCAGTAGTATTAGAGATCAGTGTGAAAAATGTCCCCCTTTTAATAATGTGGAGATAAAGTAGGGAAATGTGCAAAGCTCCTAAGATGCCTGTTATCCTTTTTCTCAAGCTTGGAGTTAAAACACACAGTGTTCAAGTACCATGGATAAGGTTTTAGACATAACACCACAAATCCCAAAGACTTAAGTGGAGTACCCTGTGGAAGATCAAAAGACTATGTGTATTTTGTCCAAAAAGTAATTCTATTCTTTCAGGGAGGGCCAATCTCTGGTCAAACACCGGCTTGGAAATGAGAATGATTATAAAGATAAAGCATCCTTCTTGCCAGCCAGACCAGCTGATTCAATAATTCAGATTATTGGAGTAACATGTTAAGTACAATACAACGCACAGCTTAAAATTTGGTGCAAAACATCACTCTGTTTTCTATGTTCATAAATAATGAGATTTTTTTTTTTTTAACAAAGTGTTACTTTAACATTTTAAAGCCATATGAACTTTCTTTACACCAGGCACTTTTCAGCCTAATTCCAAGTTTGGGACTCAAACTGTTTATAAACCTTTTTTGAATGTCTGCAAAATTTTGATAGGATAACCTTGCATATATTTGGATGGGGAGAGGGTGGGGATTTGTTTAGAAACATCAAAAACTAATGATGTATTGTATGGTGACTAACATAACACAACAAAGAAGAAAGAAAGAAAATACATATTCTCAATCAGTCTTCAGTGAACTGATCCATCCAAGGGCTAGAAACACTGCTTTGTTGCATTCTGTTCCCGTATCTGGCTACTTTCTGTCATTGTTCTTTTCCTTCACTGCCTATCCTTGTTCAGTTAATTGTGCTCTGGGCACATACTCTGAATATTTGAAATGAAAAGCTCCATTTAATTGTTTTGACCCATGAGGTAATTTAATAGTGATCTTGGTAAATCCTAAAACACTGTTTTTAACAGGGCAACACCCTAATAAACATACTTCCATTGAGCTTTGTTAAATAAGTCTGCAACAGTATGCTACTTGTTTCTAAAACCCCTTTCTATTTTACATTACACGGATGTGAGAAAATTGCCATTCTAACAATTATAATGAGTTCAAATGTCTACAGTCTCAGAACAAAACCAGATGTAACTCATAGGTAAGTTTTTATTAAGACCCCTTAAAAATGCCTTGTTCCCCTCCCCCCATCCCAGCTTCACCCCACTGGTTCATTGTGGTGTAAGCAACTTGAATGTGGTGTAAGCAACTTGAATGTTGTTGATGTTTTGTAAGTATAAAATCCATGCAAGAAAGATGTATTAAATATCATTTGCATGGTTACTTGAATAGATTACTAACAATATAGTTTTTAAAATTGTTATTACTCATTTATCACTTTATTATTGCTTTTGCTCTTCTTAAACTAGACATTGGGGGAAAAATTAAAAATATACTGTCAAAGGATTTCTCAGAAGCCCAGTTCATGCTTGATACAGTTGTCAAAATATTCTACTAAGCTTCCCATTATTATAGAGATTTTCATAATACCTACTTTCTTAAAAAATAATTAAAATGTCAGTAATTGGACTTAAATAGTTACAGCTTTGTTTTTAAGATTTTATTTATTTTTTTGACAGAGAGAGAGATCACAAGTAGGCAGAGAGGCTGGCAGAGAGAGAAGAGGAAGCAGGCTCCCTGCGGAGCAGAGAGCCTGATACGGGTCTCGATCCCAGGACCCTGAGATCATGACCTGAGCCAAAGGCAGCGGCTTAATCCACTGAGCCACACAGGCACCCCAATAGTTACAGCTTTTTATTTTTATATAATTTTAGATTTTCAGAAGAATGACAAAACCAGTACAATGAAGTCTACTAAACCCTTCACCCAGATTCCCTTAATAACTTCTTACACAATCATAAAACTATTAAAACAAAGAACACAATTGTTATACACTTATGTGAATTAAACTGCAAATACATTTGAATTTCACCAGTTTTGCCATCAATTCCCATCTCTTGTTCCTGGTTCCCATCTAGCATCCCACATTGTATTTACTTGTCATGTCCCATATGTTTTCTTAATCCATGACAGTCCCTTAGTCTCTCCTTGGCTTTCATGACCTTGACTCTTTTTACTAGTACTGGTCAGTTACTTTATAGAATATATGTCAACTTGCATCTGCCAGATATTTCCTCACAATTGTACTGAGGTTATAAATTACGGGGAAGTGTGCATTGGAGGTAATATGCCCTTCATTCTACATCATGCCAGTGGCCCCATGATGTTGCTGTTCAACATGCTCCTGTTTTTCTTGCTTGTTTTTTGTTTTGAGTGCTTTCTTAATGTCTAGCATCACAAGATACTCCATGCTCTTCAGATATTATCCCTGACCAGTCTGAGAATCATCCATATCTCCAAGAAGTCCTGATTTGTTTTTATTTTATTTAAATTCCAGTTAGTTAACATACAATGTAACACTAGTTTCAGGTGTACAATTTATGACTCAACACTTCCATACACCACCCACTGCTCATAAGTGTCCTCCTTAATCCCCATTACCTATTTCCCCCACACCCCCCACCCACCTGCCCTCTGGCAACCATTACTTTGTTCTCTATAGTTAACAGTTTGATTTATTTTATTAAAAAAGGATATTTTATTATATTTTCTATAATCACTGAGTGTTAAGTATACTCAACTGCTAAGAAGTGTCACTGCTTTTAGTGGCTCTCAATGAATAGAGACAGGAAATATGTATATATATATTAATACTTGCATTTACATCTCTCTTTCTCTCTCTATCATTTACCATCTATTACCTATCATTTATCTATCATCTCTCTCACACACAACCACACACACATACTCACACAAGCACACACACAATTCATTGCATTGAGGTTCATTCTAACCTCCCCTTTTAGTTTTTATGACTTCTTGAGAAACCTGACTCTCATTATCACATTGTATTTATTTATTTTTTCAACCATAGTGTGCAAACAAAATAATTTAGGAATTTTATATCATGGACAAGCTATAGCTAGGACAAGTATATGTGTATAGTTCACATTTTTTTGGCATGCGATATGCAGTTAAAATACTGTGTTCTGAAGTTGCCATAAATTACTCTTTCCCATCCCCTTCAGTGCAGTTATATAATTCATTTGTAATACAATTCAATTATTTTTCAAAATTTATAGTCCATCTCTTTACCATGGGCTGACTCTTACGTTTTTAACATTTACATGCAGTAGTAATTACTCTTTATAATTTAAATATAAATAATATCTATCGTATATGTTATGTACTATATACCATATTATACAAAGTATATAATATAAATTTTGACAAATGCATACAGTCACATATCTAACACCATTTCCAGAAGAGTTCTATCACCTCAAAATGTTCTCGAGATCCTTTTTCATTTTTAATCCTGCACCATATTTCTCTAAACTATTCCACCATTGTTTTTCTTTTTTTCTTTTTTTATTTTTTTGGTCCCTATACTTTATCTTCTCCACAGTTTTATGTGAATGAAGTCAGAATCATGATGTACAGAGCTTTTTAATTCTGTTTTTTTTTAACTTAGCAAATGCACTTAAGATTCATCTGCATTTAGCCTGAATCAATAGTTTATGATTACTGTAACTATTATTTCCTTTGCCAAGGATTTTTAAGATAATTCAGATTTTCACATTGTAATAGTTTAGACTTGATATGACAGTAAAAAAAAAAAAAAAATTCCAGTATGCTCTAAATGTTTAAATGTGTGGCATTTATTTTGTTGCAAATATATACAAAGAGAAGTTTCCTTGTTTCCATTTCATTATTCTGTCTCAGTTGTTGTTAGCAGAGGGAAAGTTAATAATTAGTAGTTAAACTGACATTTAGTAACTTGTATTTAGGAAGTTTAGAACTGAGTATGAGGACAATTATTTACTGAGATTCTCCTTAGTGTCCAAGAACTCTACAGAAATATGTGTATTTTAGGAGTATTCCTGAGGCACCTGGATGGCTCAGTTGGTTAAATATCAAACTCTTGATCTTGGCTCAGGTATCAATCTCAAGGTTGTGAGTTCAAGCCCTGCATTGGGCTCCACACTAGGTATAGAAACTACTTTAAAAAAATAAATAAATAAAATGGAGGCATTTAGGTGGCTCAGTCAGTTAAGCATCCAACTCATGATTCAGGCTCAGTTCATGATTCAGAGTTGTGAGATTGAGCCCCACATGAGGCTCCATGCTGGGTGTGGACCCTGCTTGGGATTCCAAAGGCTGGATTCAAATCCTTACTTCCAGTGCATGCCACCCATGTAATCTTGTGTCTCAACTTTCTCATCTGTAAGATGGGATGGCAATAATATCTATATCACAAAGGTTGTTTTGAATATTAAACAAGATACAAATTTCAAAGTGCTTAGCACAGTACTTGGCACCTGGTAAGTGTGTAATGAATGTTAAAAATATGTATATATCTATTTATCTTCCCCCTAAATTCTGAAATGTGTTTACCATATGACTAACCAGAACTAGCTAATAAATTCAGATGTCTACTGAAAGGGGAGGGAGAGGACCTTGCTGAGTATCATCCCCTGTCACATTATGACCAGAGAAGACTCTCTAGATAGAGATTCATGAGAATGTTCCTATTTTATCTAAAATTCCAAAGAATGGGGTCATAAGAGAGGTTCCTAAATATCCCAGTATTTGTGTTTATATTTATAAATGGCTTATTATGTAGTAATGGGTATAAGTATACAGAAATAAATAGAGAATAGAACAAAGACAAATCCTTTTATATTATAATTTGGACTTACATTTGTTATTGACAATCATGTTCAATCTTTTGTGGGTTGTAGTAATTCTTCCTCTGCAAAATCTCTCTCCTATCTCATGATGACAAACAATGAATGCACAAAATAAAAACAAACAACTGCCTCTTAATTAACTACTTATGAAGAACTTTCATTTCATTTTCTTGTTTAGTATTTTAACATACACATTCACACAGACCCACAAACATAGTCACACATATAAACCTTGTAAGCTAAGAATGACTGATCTTATATTACCTTTCTAAAGGCTTTCCTGAATTTATTCTGTTAGTGATACATACAATGATAGAGAGGTTATTATAGAATATCTAGAGGAGCATTAAATCAGGTTGTGGCAGTCAGGGAAGGTTACCTGGGGGAAGAAATGCATAATCTAAATTTTGAAGACCGCATAGGAAATAAATAGGTGGTAAAAAAAAAAAAAAAAGGCAAGGCATTTCATTTGTAAGAAACAGCTGCTGTAAAACACAAAAGCATGGTTCCCATGAGAGATTTTGGAGCTGTAAAGTGGTTTGGTTAACTAAAGAGAAGGATAGTCATGGAATGGTGAGAGCCTATGTTGGAAAGGTAGTTAGAAACTAGATAACAAAACTTAAATAAATGTTAAAGCTTTCACCTAAAACTTTGGAGAAGTATGTGCAAATGTCAAGCCTGGGAATACTGATCATAATTTTAGAAATATCATTTTGAAAATAATGTAGAGGGTCAACTAGTCATGGGGTATAGGAGGAGAGAAGGCAAGCAGCCAGATAAAAGGCCATTGCGGTGCTGCAGCATTTAAGCAATGAGTGTCTTCATCCAGGAACTGTTTATGAGGCTGTAATGAACTGACAAGAGCAAAGCAGCCTGACTTAAAGGTATAGATAGGAGGTGAGGATTAAAAAAACAAAAACAAAAACATGAATTTAGGAAAACATGGATGTCTCTGGTGTGGTCTTGTAAGTAAATGGGTACTTCACACATGCGAACACTGATAAAAGAGAAAGCAAATGCAAAAATACAGAGAGCACATTTTATTTGGACTGTTCTGAATTTCACAAAGATATTTGATGGGAATTTGAACATATTGGTCAATGGCCGAGCACAGAGGTGTGAGGTGGAAATAAAAAGTTGACATTCATTAACATAGGCATAGAATATGGAGCAAAACATTCTAATGAGTTTACTTAGGTAACTGTCCTAGAGGGACGGGGCACTGTAGGTGAGGGTGCATATGAGGAACAAAGAAAGGAAAGACCAGGTGGGAGCAGAAAATAAAGGCCGGGGGGATGGAAAAAAAAAACAAGAGAGAGTAGCAGCAGCAGCAGCCTGGATATTAAAGAGGACAAGGGTTATAGGAAGAAGAAAGGGCTGAACGTTATAAGTCACCAATAATTTCAGTCAAAGAACAGAAGAATATTCATTGTGTTGACACTATGAAGTCAGTGAAGGATTTAGAAAGAGCATTTGTATTGACCAGTGGCTGGTATCATGGACTGCATTGTGACCCAGACATTTGTATGTTGAAGTTCTAATCTCCAGTACCTCAAAAATTAAAAAAAACAAAACAAAACAAAAAAAAAACAGTTTAATTACCATTAAGAAGGTAATTAAGGTTAAAGAAGGTGTTTAGGGTGGGACCTAATCCTATCTGACTGGTGTCCATATAGGAAGAGGATATTTGGATCCTCAGAGAGACACTATTAAGAGTCTGCAGATAGGAAAAACCATCCAAGGATACAGAAAGAAAGCAGCCCTCTAAAGCCAAGGAGTGCACTCGGAAGAAACCAAACCTGCCGAGTATGATCTCAGACTTCGAGCCTCAAAACTATGAGGAAATAAATTTGTGTCATTTACGCCATCAAGTCTGTGGTCCTTTTTTATGGCAGTCGTAGAAACTAATACAGCTGGGAAGAAAAGTCATTTTACCAAATTTGAGGATAGAAAGAGGAAACAATAAATGTGAATGTCCCTTATAAGCCTTATAGTTAAAGGGATGAACTAGGGGAGAGAAATTTGCAGTAAGGAAAAGCTTTAAGTTTTGTTGCTTTTGTTTTGTTTAAGCTAGGAGACAAACTGACGTGTTCATAAACTAAGGGGAAGAAGAGGAGGAATCTTTCAGGAATAAAGAAATTATTTAGGCCAAGTCTCTAAGGAAACTCAACAAGAAGATCACTCACTCATTTACTCATTTTGGAACAACATATTAGTGAGTATCTTATTAGTGTAGATAGCACTAGGAGTCACGGTGGGGCTACAAAGATAATTATGTAAGACATAGATAATTTCCTTCAAAGAGCTTGCTTTGTCAGAGAGAAAACATATCAGCAGTGTATTGCAGAGAAGTATAAGGCGTACTAGGGTAGAACGCATGTAACCATATGGAAGAAGTATCTACCTGAGTTAATTGTAGTCTGGGCATTTGCTTGAAGTAGGTTATGCATGACCTGACTCTTCAAGGACAAAATGAATTATTTAGTAAAAGAAGGAAGGATGTGGTTAATAAGAAAATGACAAGACAGGTTGAGGAGTCTTTTCGAAAGCAGGGAGGCAAAAATAGCATAGAATAATACTGTTGAGGAGATACAATCATCTTTAATTCACATTGACTGATCTCCTTATACACTAACTAGGATGTATATAGATTAGCTGAACTAATAGGTGTGTGTATGTGTGAACTTAGTAACTATGCTGTAATTTTATAACAACTCAATTTGTTGCAGAGCAAAACAGCACAAACAAGATCCATGTTGCACTGGGTCCAGAGTATTTAGTTGCTGGGTTATCACCAAGGTATTCATTTCTTGTTGGTTCCGAGACACAAAACTTAGTGGCTTTAAAAATGCAAATTTATTATTTTATAGTTGTGGAGGTCAGAAGCCTGAAATGGGCTTAAAGGACTAAAATCAATGGTAATCAGGATTGCAGTCCTTTCTGGAGGCTTTAGGAAGAAGCCATTACTTCAACTTTTCCAGTGTCTAGAGACTGCCCAAATTTCTTGGCTCATGACCCTCTTTCATCTTCAAAGCCAGCAGTCGCCTATCAAGTCTTTCACACTGCATTACGCTGATAGTAGCCCTTCTGACTCCTTCCAAATTTAAAGACCTTTCTGATTACATTGGACCCACCTGGATTGTCTGGGAAATCTTCCTAAAGTTGCTGAATAGCAACTTTAATTCCATCTTTACCTTAATCCTGGTGGCCATGTAAAAAAAAAAATACTCAAAGATTCCAAAAAATTAAAATTAAATTAAATTTAAAAAAAAAAAAAAAGGTTCCAGAAAGTAAGGACATCTTTGGAAAGCAACTGTTCTCACCACAATGCAAACAGTGGTCCTAGAATGTGGATATCTCTGGGAGACAATTACTCTGCCCACCACAATTTACAGTCTGGTCTCCAAAGATTTGCAAGCAATCCACATGCAAAATACATGCATTTTATCTTGTTATTCCCCAAAACCTCAATAAATTATAAGTCACCTCAGAGTTTTAAATCTCATCTACTTCTTATCAACTCTATTGCAGTTGACTCTTGAATGACATGGGTTTGAACTACATACATCCACTTAGATTTTTTTTTCTATAAATACAGATCAGTACTATAAATGTCTTTTCTCTTCCTTATAGTTCCCTTAAGAACATTTTATTTTCTCTAACTTACTTTATTATAAGAATAGGATTTTGGTCAATGGTAGGCCACCAGTAGCTAAGTTTTTGGAGAGTCTGAAGTTTTATGTGAAGTTTCAAACTGTGTGTGTGTGCGTGTGTGTGTGTGTGTGTGTGTGTGTGTGTGTGAAGAAATGGCAGGGGGGGAGGTTGGTACTCCTAACCCCTGTGTTGTTCAAGGGTCAGTTGTATATAGAGTAAACATTAAAGGAAAAAAAAGAGGAAGTATGGAACTACTTGCAATTAAATGACAATAGTTTTGATGAATTTCAAGGCCACGTTTAGTTCAGATCTCAAAACTAGTGTTAAGAACATCAAGTCCATAAGTGGGGTAGAAAAGACTGGAAAAAAGAAAGGAGAAGTAAAGCCTACTAGTATCCCTAAGGACATGTTTCTTTTTTTTCTTTTTTTTTTTTAAGATTTTATTTATTTATTTCACAGACAGAGATCACAAGTAGGCAGAGAAGCAGGCAGAGAGAGAGGAGGAAGCAGGCTCCCTGCTGAACAGAGAGCCCAATGCAAAGCGGGGCTTGATCCCAAGACCCCGGGATCATGACCTGAGCCAAAGGCAGTGGCTTTAACCCACTGAGCCACCCAGGTGCCCCAGGACATGTTTCTTTTAATATGGTCATTTTTATGATGGGATTACTTTGGAAATGATGGTTATAATAAATTCCTAGATTAATTTTGGATATAGGTGGCCATTTCCCATCCTGAATGCTATCTCAGCAATGGTGTGCACCTTTAGAGAACTGTAATAGAATAACTCTAGGTTATGCACTGTACACATAGAATTCTATCACAGCAACTAGAATTTACACCAGCCTCACAATATCACCCTACCCAGGAAGTGACATGATTGAATATTTCCCATCAAGCTTTTCTCAGAGTTTCTTTTTCATGTCATTGTTGGTTATACTTATGAGTCTATGGCATTCAGTTATACACTCTGCTGCCAGTTCAGTTATAGTGACATTTTTAAAGATTTTATTTATTTATTTATTTGACAGACAGAAATCACAAGTAGGCAGAGAGGGGCAGGCAGAGGCGGGGGGGGGGGGGAACAGGCTTCCTGCTGAGCAGAGAGCTCAAATCGGGGCTTGATCTCAGGACCCTGAGATCGTGACCTGAGCCAAGGGCAGAGGCATTAACCCACTGAGCCACCCAGGCGCCTCTATAATTACATTTTTAAAGTGCTTATCATTTGTGAATATTTTGAGGTAATAACCAAAAAATGAATGCTATTTAAAATAATATTGCTTGGCTATAGCAGGAGATTGCTTACCTGATGAGGATTTCAGATATTGCCTAGGTGAACAGCTAGACCATTAAAGGAAAATCAAAGCAAAACAAACAAACAAAAACCCTTCAACTGGATATTCTTTACTGTTTTGTTGAAGATTTGTTGACCATATAGCCGTGGGTCCATTTCTGGGGTTTCTACTTTGTTCCATTCATCTATGTGTCTGCTTTATGCCAACAAAACAAGAAAGAACATCTGATGGAAACAAGACAGTCTCTTCAACAAATGATACTGTGAAAAGTGGACAACAACATGGAGAAGAATGAAACTGGGCCACTTTCTTACACTGTACACAATAATAAATTCAAAACCATTGAAAGACATAAATGTGAGATAGGCAAACTTCAAAATCCTAGACGAGAACACAGGCAGCAACCTCTTTGATATTGACTGTAGCAACTTTTTACTAGATACATTTCTGGAGGCAAGGGATACAAAAGCAAAAATGAACAATTGGGACTTCTTTGAGATAAAAAGCTTCTGCACAGTGAAGGAAACCATCAACAAAACTAAAAGGCAACCGATGGAATGGGAGAAGGTATTTGCAAAGGACGTATCTGATAAAAGGTGAGTATCCAAAACATATAAAGAACTTATAAAACTCAACACCCCAAAATCAAATAATTCAGTTAAGAAATGGGCAGGAGACATGAATAGACATTTTTCTGAAGAAGACGTCCAGATGGCTAACAGATACATTGAAAGATGCTCAACATCACTCATCATGAGGAAAATAAAAATCAAAACCACAATGAGATATCACCCCACACCAGTCAGAATGGCTACAATTAGCAACTCAGGAAACAATAAATGTTGGCAGGGATGTGGAGAAAGGGGATCCTCTTACAAAGTTAGTGGGAATGTAAACCGGTGCAGCTACTGTAAGGAATAGTATGGCATTTCCTCAAAGAGTTAAAAATCGAACTACCCTATGATTCAGCAATTGCACGACTAGGTACAAAAATACTGATTTGAAGGGATACCTGCACCCCAATGCTTACAGCAGCATTATCAACAATGTTTGGATTCTTCTACAAAGAAGATTTGTCTCTACACTTTTTTAACTTATTCAGGTAGGTATTGATATCCATATGAACTCAGATATTTATTTTATACCTTGGATTACAGTCTGATTCTATTTTCTTTTTTTGCCCAATTGTTTCAGCTTTGGACACAGCGAACACTTTCATTAGGTTCCTCTGTCCTTTTGTCATATCTCCATCAATGTGGGCTTTCCTTTCTTTTTTTTTTTTTTCTTTTTTTCGTTCTGTCTTTCTTCACACTTCCTGGCATTACAAGATACAGCTCCAGACTCAGATTTATTTTATTTAAAGGCATATTATTAAATAGTGGAATGGTGCTCACTTTATGGTTCTATTTTTGGAAAATTAATAGAAGTTATATATATTTATAACTGTTACATATCAAATATTAACAGTTGTTATGCTCTCTCGGGTAATGGGAGGATCATTGATTTTCTTTCCTCTTTTTTGCATACCTGTTCATTTTTATTATCATATGTTTAAAAATCAATAGTATTGGATGATCAGAAAGGGAATACAAATAAGCCTATTTTTATAGGCAATAATCACTTTTTTTGTAAAGGAATGAAGCATGTGTCTCCCGGATGGTCAGGACACAGAGCCAAATTTGAAGAGTTGCAGCTGCCCTCTACTGGTCAACACTGCAGACCTTCTTGGAGACAAGGACCAGTGTGTTTTAAGAAAGTAAGCCTGTCACTTTCTGGGTAAGGACTGTTCAGATACCTCAGGAGTTAAAAATACATTTGAGCTTCTGCTACAGAACCCATAGCAGACCGAGCTGAGTTAGATATTTGAGGGGTCACAATGTGAACTTAAGAATCACCTCCCATCAATGTGAAGTTCACGCTGTGGACTGTGAGCAGAAATGGATATGTGTGAGAACAGGCCCAGAAAAATATCATACATGCTGACTCGCCAATATCGTACCTCCTGAGTCTGATCTAAAGAAAATATCTTCTTGGTTGAGAATATTTGGTCCATGACCTCTCTGCTGAGAACATGATCATGTCTGTTACAAAGTTTACATAAATAATGTTAAGTCTTTTCATTGGAAAAATACAAAGAGAGGAAAAAAAAAACCCTATTTTAAGTACTACTCAATGAAGTTTAAACTGTCTAGTGTGAACTTGTGATGAAGGTCAGAAGTTTAATAAGTGACTTAGCCAAGAGAGAAATTCATGTCCTCAGTAAATAATTATTGAGCACATATTCTCCTATATCCTAGGTGCTGCTCGAAGGAGCTGCTTGAAATATGCAGCGAACACTGAAAAACTCTTGGCTCCTATTGTGTGCAGTGGTGAATAAGGACAGACAACTGGCAGTAAACATGGTAAGTAGTGATTCTATTGGTAGGCAAAATGAAAACTGCAGTAGATCGAGGATGTTAGGGAGGGTCAGGGTGAGGGTGAGGACAGGTTCCTGTATTAAATAGAGGACTCGATATAGGTCTGTTTGAGAAGGTGAGGTTTGAGTAAATATGAATGAATGAATGGATGGATGGATGGGTGGGTGAGTGAATGAATAAAGAAAGAAATCATGGGGTGCTTGGGTGGCTCAGTGGGTTAAGGCCTCTGCCTTCGGCTCAGGTCATGATCCCACAGTCCTGGGATCAAGCCCCACATCAGGCTCTCTGCTCAGCGGGGAGCCTGCTTCCTCCTCTCTCTCTGCCTGCCTCTGCCTACTTATGATCTCTATATACCAAATAAATAAATAAAATCTTTAAAAAAAGAAAAAAAAGAAATCATAGATATACCTTTTAAATTTTTTTTGATTGTTGTCTTTTTTTTAATAAAAATCTCCAGTTAATTATAACTGTCCCTTAAATACAATGCAGACCTTTTATTTTTATTTGTTTTTCAGTGCAGACCTTTTTTTAATGTGGCTTCTAAGGATTCTAGCCTCCAAGAGTTCCAGCCTCTGCCTAGTTCTCCAGCTACACTTTTCACCACCAACCTCTCTTTATTCTGTGCCAGTTACACTGAGTTCAGTTTTTAAAAAATAATTTTCTTTAATCCTCAAGCTCATTCCCACCTCTGAATCTGAACATTATCTATTTCCTCTCCCCACTATTAAGCCCTCTGCCCCATATCCATATTTCAGTTCTCAATTTAAATGTCATTCCTTCAAATACACTCTTCCTTGATCCCCCAGATTCCCCAAATGAATACTTCCCAGTATTTCTTCTCCTCATTCTTATCACAATTATTCGGGAATACAGATTCGTTGAATGTTTGATTCCTTCCACCGCCTGGCCATCCTTCACTGCTGGGCTGTACAGTTCCTGATTATCTTCACTGTCAATGTTTTTCCTAACGCCTAATATATTTGGTCCATAATACTTGCTTAATAAAAATCTGTTAAACAAAAGAATGAATGAACCTCTTGGCAGCTTTTCTTTTTTCTTACATAGGTAATCTTGGTTACCTAAACCATTAGGAGGAAACTCCTACAAGGTATGCTTTAAGAATATAAAATTTTCCAGTGCCTTCTCATTATTAGCCAAATGTAAATACTGAAGGCAAGAAGTCAGACATGACAGAGGCAGAGATACCTGAATCAAGAAGTTTGTCTGCAGTCTTTTGGAAAGTTGTATTTAAACGCGTTCTATACTTTACATCATGAACAGTGATGGGATTGTGAGAAACCAAAAGGTGGACATTTCGATCAGTGTCAAAGTTGAAGAAAGAAACAGAAAGAAATCAGTGGAGAGAATCCCAGGACAGCTCATCTTCTGCGTTGCCAGAAGAGACAACATTCCTAAATTACTTTGGAGAGTCACAGAGACCCCTAAATGAAAGGATAAGTATTTATATAAATAATAAGTATAATTATATGTAATTATAAATATAAAATGTAAAAATATTATACAATATAATAATTATTTATAAATGAATAAAAATATATGTTAAATTAAACTAAATGTCAGATTCTTTCTAGTTTGCCTTGTCAGAAAAAGAGATTTTTGATAAGGGTAGAGAGGCCTTTAGTTGGAAGAAAAGTTCTGAAACGCCCTATCTCAGTTGGGTAATGAATGGCTGAGAATGGTTGAAAGGACTTCTGAGAAGTTAGAAATCAAAACCAGGATGGGGGAAAACATGGATGGTATGGTTATCAAAACAACAACAACAAACAAACAAACAAAACCCTTGAAAGTAGAGTTAACAGAGTGTTTCAACATTCTCCAACTGCATCTAGGTGTGCTTTAAACTCTAGAAGGAATGGGGATTAAAAGGCCCAGTGGCTGAGAAAGGAATACAGACCTCTAATGCTCTGAGAAAGCAGGAACTACAACTTGTATGAGAATCTGTTCCGGAGAAGCAGTCCTTGGGGTCAAGATCATCAAGGACAAAGTTCTTGAATTTCTCATGAACAGAAGTGACTTTGAACCATTTGTGGATAATAGGAATGGAAATAAGCATGAAAGATTGGGAAGCTTGTTTTAGTAAATCTCTGCTTGACTTAATCTATATTCTTCAGAGAGATTTTCATCAGTTTAGTTGACTTCATCAAGTGTTTGACTCTCACCAGAATATGTATTGCTTATTCCTAATCTAGATTCTTACCAAAACTTATTTCCAAAAGGACCTTTCTATTACTTAAATCCAAAGTGTTTAAACATTATTTCAGCCTTGAAGCATCCTGTATGTTTTCCGTATCAGTAATTACAAGGGGGCAAAGAGAATTAAGAACATACTCAGTACATGAGAAACAAAGATGGTGATGCATCTTTCATATTCAGGCTATAAACCTGAATTTGAGATTGTCTAACCGCAGTGCATAACTAGTCATTTAGAAGAATAAGATTCAGTTCTGTTGTACTTGGCAATCTTGGGAGCATCCACACACAGCTCTTAATCTTGAGCAAATACTTTGGTGGATAAAAAATGACTTGTTCCTCATGTCCGTTCAACGAAGTTAAATCCAAGTTTGGCTTTATAACTGCAATTGAGGATAAGGCATGGCAAGTTCTCCCTGATATCTCCTGTTATTAAATGTTGTGTATATTGGGGCACCTGGGTGGCTCAGTGGGTTAAAGCCTCTGCTTTCAGCTCAGGTCATGATCCCAGTGTCCTGGGATCGAGCCCCACGTCGGGCTCTCTGCTCCGTGGAGAGCCTGCTTCCTCCTCTCTCTCTGCCTGCCTCTCTGCCTAGTTGTGATTTCTCTCTGTCGAATAAATAAAATATTAAAAAAAATGTTGTGTATAAAAGGAACATATATTGGAAAGGAGAAATGAACATGATAATCTAATTTTACATAAGTCAGACTTTCTAGTTTGCCCATAAGCATCTGGCTGCAGAGGTCAGACCACGACAAGGTCTGTCAAGAAAATGCTTCGACTATGAGAAAGAGCAGTGCTGTGTGATTGAGATCACAAATGGTGTTTCTTCCCTCTATTTGAGACTAGCTTTCTTTAAAACTGAGGAATCAACCAGCTATACTAGAGGTATTCATTTTGATAGTGGAATATTAAAATGAACCAGAACTTGGAAAAGAGGCTAATGGTAATTTGAATTCTAGAGAAAATAATTTTCAAGACTTTTATTTTATGCAAATCTCTGCCCATTTCTGAACTTACTATTATTATCTTTTTGGCAGATATGATGGAAAAGAGAGTAGAAAAATTGTGTGTGTGTGTGTGTGTAATAGGTGAGAGAAAGGTCAGATGATATAAATCTTGTAATTGGTGACATCCAGGGATGCTTGAAAGTTTAGGAGCCTTGCTATGCCAGGCAGCAGGTAGTTCAAGCTATGGATGCTGTGTTAGAGAGAACATGACTACAGAGTACTACATCTCACCTTTCAAAAGTTTGTCCTTAAAGGAGATCTTGCTGAAAGAACTGTAAGAAGGCCCATCATCTGGGTGTATTAGAATCAGTGTTTAGGAAGTACATGAGGATTTCATTCTAGTGCTCCAACCCTGACCAAAAGTGTGAAAGATTTCTGTTAACTGTTGGTTAGGAAAAGACTGAAGCATTGCACAAACTCAAGGCCACCATTAGAATTTAATCTTGCCTAATTCTGTATGAGAGACTTTTTGGGTTTTGTGTCCCGGGTTCCTGAGACTTGATGATTCATTAGAAGAACTCACAGTATTCAGAAATTGTTATGATTATGATTTATTAAAAAGAAAGGATAGGGAGTAAAATCAGCAAAGGGAAAAGTCACAGACTGAAGTTAAGAAGAAATCACATGCAAGCTTTTACTGACTGAGTTTATATCCCCAATTTAATACATATTCCAAAATAATCTCAGATAATTTACTTAAATTCTTTCTGCCCCAATTGTTTCATTAGTAAACTATAAGCGATAATGGTACACACCTCATGGGGCTTTTTAAAAAAATGTTTTGAAGATTTTTATTTATTTATTTGACAGAGAGAGAGAGATCACAAGTAGACAAAGAGATGGGCAGAGAGAGAGGGGAAGCAGGCTCCCTGCCAAGCAGAGAGCCCGATGTGGGACTCGATCCCAGGACCCTGAGATCACGACCTGAGCCAAAGGCAGAGGCTTAACCCACTGAGCCACCCAGGCATCCCTCATGGGGCTTTTATGAGGAGTAAATATTCTAGTATATATAAATTATTGTACTAATAATGTAATAATATAATACATGAAATCAGAATGCACTGGAGGAAAAAAATGATATTGTAGGATGTATAGTCTACACTGAAGGCCTTTAAGTCTTAAACTCAGTTGATGTGTGAAGAATTTTAACACAGCATTCAACACAATTCAAGGAAAATCTCAAATGTGAAGAGTCTTTTATTCCAAACACCGCCCCACCTGCTTCCACTTTGAGATAAAGGGTCTTAATACCAATGGTTCCTTAGTGGCTGACCACCGTTCCAAGCGTCTTGTTTTGTGTACTTCACTAGGACTTCATTTTCTTTCCACCACACCTGACCACTTAAGGTCATGAGCCTTCACATATAGCTTCAGAGGATGACAATAATATTTACTTACTTTAATGTCTTATTTTAACAATCAACCCAGCTATTTTATGCCTTTAAAACATTGTTGGCTTCAAGTAACAAATTATTATAAGATTTCATTTATTTGAGAGACAGACTGTGACAGAGAGCACAAGTGGGGAGGAGGGAGAAAATCAGGCTCCCTGCTGAGCAGGGAGTCCAGTGAGGGGCTCCATCCCATGACCCTAGGATCATGACCTGAGCCGAAGACAGATGCTTAATTGACTGAGCCATTCAGGTGCCCCTCAAGTAACAAAATTATCACCAGGATTCTGCTCAGAAGAAGCTATCTTTACAACCAACTTAACTTATTAAACTGAAATAGCTCATCATTGGCAATGCACAGAATAAATTAATTTGTTTATAATTAATCAGTACAAATTAATTTGTTTATAATTATCTTTCTATTAAAATCGTCTCTAAAATCACTTTCCTGGAGAAGCTTTTCAAAGTATTCTGCCTGGGGCAAAATGTCCCTTTGAAAATACAGTCTCAGGATAAGTTGTAAGACTCAAAGTGTCCCTGAGGAAAGTGCTGAGTCTGGAAGATGAGAATTTATGCCCACCTCAGGTGGGAATCAGGAAGGAAGAAGAAATAAAGAGAAAATGAAAAAGACTAAATGGAGATAAAGTCTGTGTAGTGTGGAGGTGTTGGTCCCCGGAGATATTGAAGATCAAGGGAAATGTGGGCATGGATGCTAAAAGTCACTGCTATAAACTAAATGTTTGTGTCTCCCTCCCTCCCCCCGCTCAAATTCATATGTTGAAACCCTAATGTCCAGTGTGATGATATTTTGAGATGGGGCCTTTGGGAGGTAATGAGGTAATGAGAGGGGAGCCCTCATGATGGATGAGTGACTAAAACATAAGAAAAGGAAATAGAAATCTTGTTTCCTTAAGTTCTCTCTCTCTGCCACAAGAGGATATACCGAGAAGGTCACCATCTGTGACCCAGGAGAAGGGCTCTCATCAAGAACCCAAACATTTTGGCACCTGATCATAGACATCCAGACTCCAGAACCATCATCAATAAGTGTTTGTTGTTTAATCCACCCAGTCTACAAAAATTTGTGATAGTAGCCCAGATTGGCTAAGACAGATGCTCTCTGATTAAAGCAGCCCTTTTCTGTACTATAGGGAAGAGGCTTCTTGTTGCATAAGGTACCCAGTTGCAGGATCAAGTAAACAGTACACATATTCATTAAAAGTGATTACCTGGGCTGAGTTGGTCCTAGACCTGCTGGACCAATTTTGGTTCATAGAGCATGAATCTGGAGAATTATCTTATTCATTTCTTTACGAATTGAGTAGTTGACTAAAAGTTGGCTCCTATTTATCACCATTGAGATATGATATTTTCTAAGGTATTTTCTCATTCCCAATTGTTTCCCCTAGGTCTCTGCTGCTTGTTAAAAATATAAGAGTTACATCAGTTCCCAAGCCTCATCTCATGACACCACTGCCCAGCCTCCCTGTGGAATGGCCTAGACAACAGCGTCTTTTCCTTACCCACTGTGATAGAAGCTATATCAAGTCCAATGCACAGTACAAAGCTTCATAAATCCAGGGTGAAATTTGCCTTCATTAGGATTAGGTAACATAATGCAACAGTGTTAGAGATTTCAAACTGTTGGGATAAAATTAGCTTAATAAAAATCAGGAGAAATGGAAGAGCCAACATATTATTTCCTCATATTTACTCACCATCTGAACCCCCATCTACCTCAAGAAGTCATCTTCAGGAAATTATTTCTATTAGCCTCTCCACAGACATCCCACCTCATCCAGGAACCAGCTGTGTTTTTTTGTGGCCAGCTTAATAAGGGGCCACATTGAATGTGATTCCCCCCCCCCACAACCTGATGACCTGGTATTGCACCCCTTCCTAAAATGTTACTACATGAACTTTGCTTCAGGTTCTATTTTTGGGGGGGAGCTTTGACTCATCATCTTTCTACCACAACCCAGACACAGATGGCTTGCCAAGTACTTTGTTTATTTCATTGATGTCAGAAAGAGCAGATGTTCATGTCCAACTATGTTGATTCCTTCCTTTAGTCTATCTTGGAAGCAGCTAAGAATTTCTGTTCCTGAGCCTCTCTTTCAATTTGGGACACACATCAAGATGCAGCTGTTGAACTCGTAGATGCACTTCTGTGAGCCTGCCAGATGGTGCATTCCATTCTACAAGAATTCTTGGGATGTGTAGTCCACACACCAGCCAAAAGCATAGCTTAATATCCCCACAGTGGTGTGGGATGGCATGAATGTAAGCATCTATTTTATTTTTCCTGAGAGTCATGTATTTTATTTTTCATGATCAAATTTCAAATCATTCCAAGGGTCCTAGAAACAGGAAGTGCTACCTTTATATAGTTCATGCCAGAGATAGATGTTGGCTTTCCACAAAGACTTGGAGCTATACAAAGGGAGCCTGAGGGTTCTGATGAGTTGACTCTGAATAACTGAGAGGAGAAGCATTAATAACATGTTGAAGACTTGGAGTGTCTCTGAAAGTTTCAAGTCTACTGGGAACCTCATGTGAACTCATTTGGAAGAAAAAAATCTTTTCAAATGTAATTAGTCAAGGACCTTGAAGCAAAATCATCCTGGACTTACTGTGAGCCCTAAATCCAAAGACTCACGTCCTTATAAGAATAGGAAAGGTCACAGAAACATAGAGAGGGCCATGTGAAAAAGGAGGCAGAGATTGAAAATATGCTGCCACAAGCCAAGGAATGTCAGGACCCACCAGACTTTGGCAGAGGCAAGAAAGGATTCTCCCTTAGAGCCTTTGGAAGGAGCATAGTCAGGCCAACATGCTGATTTCAGATTTCTGGACTCTAGAACTATGAAAGAATAAACTTCTGTTTGTTTGTTTGTTTGTTTGTTTTTAAGATTTTATTTATTTATTTGACAGAGATCACAAGTAGGCAGAGAGACAGGCAGAGAGAGAGGGAAGAAGGCTCCCTGCTGGGCAGAGAGCCTGATGCAGGGCTCGATCCCAGGACCCTGAGGTCATGACCTGAGCCGAAGGCAGAAGTTTTAACCCACTGAGCCACCCAGGCACCCCTAAACTTTTATTCTTTTAAACCACTCATTCGAGGGGCCTTGGTGGCTCAGTTATTAAGCAGCTGCCTTTGGCTCAGGTCACGATCCCAAAGTCCTGGGACTGGGCCCTGCCTTGGGCTCCCTGCTCAGTTGGAATACAGCTTCTCCTTCTCCCACTCCCCGTACTTTTGTTCCCTCTCTTCCTGTTTCTCTCTCTCTTTCTCTCTCTCTCTGTCAAATAAATAAATAAAATCTTTAAAAAATTGATAAACCACTCATTTGATGTACTTTATTATGGTGGACTTAAGAAACGGATACAAAACATAATGGGAGATAACAAAGCAGCTACAGAAAATAGTGATTGGCTAAGAGAAATACAAAGTAAAAACAATCACAGAGAACGTACCCAAAAGAGCAAGATACTTGATGCCAAGTCATATCTCTACCTCATTCCACAGTGATCCCTACTTACTAGAAAGCTACTAGAAGTCACTCCATCTAGGTTTGTAGGTCACAAGTGTAGTTCAAGGTGTTTTCAAAGAACAGAGTATTTCTTTGTGCTAAATACAGTTGGCCCTTGAACAATAGAGGTTTGAAATGCACAGGTCCATTTTTACACAGATTTCTCTTTATAAATATAGTAAAACACAGAAAATGTATTATCTTGTCATACTTTTCTTAATGACATTTTCTTATTTCTAGATTTCTTGGTTTTAAAGTATACTATATATATATATAACTTACATGATATAGTATATAATACAATATATAATACATATAACATGCAAAATATGTGTTAATTGACTATTTGTTATTGGTAAGGCTTTTGGTCAACAGGAGGCTATTGGTCGTTAAATTTTGGAGAAGTCAAAAGTCACTCATGGATTTTCAACTGCATGAGAGGTTTGTGTCCCTAAACTTGAGGGTTAACGCTATTAAATTGTGTAAAATAAGGGAAATGATATCTATACATTATTTCATGGTCATAGGTACCAGTCTTGAAACTAATGCTTTAAATAATGATCCTCCTATCACTCTTCTAGAATTTTAAATCACTGTATTGCTTACAACTAGTTAAAAATAAATAAACTAGAATTCCAGAAATATCACAAAATTTTTGTCATGATTGCTTTTGATTATTTGACATCATTGAGTAATGAACAACTTTGATTTTTTCTTTCATGTGAAATTGAAAATTAAAAGATTGAAAATTGAAAGATTGAAGGATATAACATTATTTGTGAGAGAGCTACTAGTAAATCAAATTTTGTATCATTTCAAGAATCATAGATACAAGAATTAAAGTTTGAAACCAGTGTTTAAGACTAAAACTAATATACTGGTCATATTTGGTCTGGTTTTTAAGAAATGCTCTAGTTTTAAAATTGTCCTTTCTTTAACAGACTCTACAATCAGTTAAAGTAATTTATGATTGCTTCTCACTTCTTTTCTATAATTCTGTCTTCCCCAGTATAAGAAATACTATAAATATAGAATAAATTTATCAATTGGAAATCTTGCATTCTACTTTTGATTTACTCTGTAGTCTAACATCTCATATAGTTTAACTTTTCCCAGTTATGGACAATTATGCAGTTCTCCCAATAACTCTCTGAGTTTTGGGATGTTACAGTATATATAATGAGTCATCATAACCCAAACAATGGGCTTATTGGTGTCATAGAATGACTCCGACTTTTTTACTTGGATATACTAAGTTCCCTAACACTATAGGAAGACAGTTCAGCATAGCTAGAATATTTCATCAGTGAGTCAAATTGTCTCCTAGATAAACACATCAACAAACTAAAACAAGCTTGCACAGGTGGAAAACTTGACATTGTTGAAGAATGAATGACAGAACCTCAAATGTGTGAATAATGTTTCATTCACAGCTGTTGTGGTGTCTCTCTAGTTGGCAACAGGTCTAAGTCTAGCCTTTACTAGAATAAGTATATTCTAGTTTGCACAGTTTGCTTTAACATCAGATGACCCTCATCATATAGTTCCTCAAAGTTGTATATTTTTCAGTTGATTTTATCCTCCATCCCACATTTAAAAGGAAAATGAGGTAAGCAACTCATTAAAACATATAGATCTTTAATTCAAAATTTCCTTAAAGCCTTGTATGTAGAATTATTTCTTGAACAAAAGCCTTCTTATATTCCTTGTAGCTATTATTATATATTTTCTGATATTGCCGAAGTGCCATTTCATGATAACATGAAATAGGTAATTTTCATAATTATATGTTCCTTTATTCTTATATAGAAATGAACTTATTTGCAAATAGGCACCCCCACAGAAAGGGATCATTCAGGCCCATTCTAAACCAACTGAAATGCTGATACACTTTGCAAAAGACTATTGTTAAATGTGTTGACACAATTTTTATCTGACTTTAATGGCAAATTCCAACTCTTCAGAATGAGTTTACTTTGCTTGGGTAAAATTTTCTGACCACAGGATATGATTTTGATTATTTTGAATCTCCTGTGTGTGGTTTTGTTTTTTGTTTTTTGGTTTTTTGGTTTTGGGTTTTTTTTTTTTTTTTTTTTGTCAATCAGACTATGCACACCTGTGGGAAAAAAATAGGTTCTCCATATGGTTCATTAAAAATAAATTTAAAATATGTGTGTGTCTATGTGTGTGTGTTTTAAAGATTGAGTAAAAATGTACAGTGTTCTAACACCTGAAATAAACAAATGACAATAAAAATAAGAACACTTACCAACCAAACAGTTTTTTAGTGGTGTGACTGTATTTCTCTTTTCCTTGGAGAATCCTTTCTCTCCAAGCCATTCCTATCACATTTTCTTTCCACCTCATCCTTCTAGAATCATGGGATGTCTTCAGTCATGGGTCATTGTTTCAAAGATGAGATAATTCTTCAGGAATGATTTTTAAAGTGGTTTTTCCCCAGTGAATATTCTGTTGAATCATTAACATAAAGCTCAACATTTTAAATCTTATATCTCACGATTTCCACACTGAGAGAGTCAGTGAAAATTACCTATAGTCAAAAGGAATGTGGTTATGATTACAGAAACATTCATCTGAAGAAAAGAGAATGGGGTAAATATAACTATAATTACATATTCATATAAGAAGACTAAGATATAGAATATAAGCAAATATTCTTTAAATAATATTTTGGCCAGAATCCATATCTTGATCATACTTATAAGAGAAAAGTAAGATTAAATATCCGGCAATTGTAAATATGTTTCTAAAATCAGAATTAACCTAGTTTTTAATCCAAATATCAATATACTCATATGAACAACTTCATTTTATATCTAGGCGAACATGAACATAAAATTTGTACTTTTTATAGTAACTTGAAAGGGAAAAATAAAAACAGCATTAACAATAATCATCTTACTGGTACAACCCTTGCCTGGATCTAATTGCACTAAACATTTGGAAAATCACTTTATACCTTTAAATTTTACTGAATACAAAATCCACCTAGTCAATAAATATATTCCTTAGTCTTTTACTATAGACACTCATGACATAGGAGAGACACAAGAGAGTTCAAAATAAGTGTAATGTATTGACAGGGGGTGTGGGTTTAAGAAGAAAAATAAATAGGAGTCTGCTAGGTGAAGAAAGGAAGAAAGAGAGGTTGAAACAAAAGAATAAGATACACAAAGTCCTGGAATCATGAAACAATATCGATCACTTATGAAGGCAATATGGAGATAAAGATGGAGTAGTGATAGACATAGAGAAGTACAGGTAGAAGTAGACGTAGACATAAGGGTAGGGGTAAAAGAAGGGGTAGAGTTAAGAATAGAGAGAAAAAGAGTCTTTGTGTGCATGCATGAATGTGTTTATGATTTTTTCAGCATGATAGGGAAGGAACAAGGCGTTAGTGGTGAGGATCTTTAAATGGACGTCATATCACGATGTAACTCATTTTTAGGAAGGTAAAGTTGGCCAAGTCCATAGAAGAGAGGGAGAAGAAACTAGTCCCCATAGACTGAAATGAAATTTAGACTCCCAAGAGTATAAATGCTACGTTACTGGACAGAGCTATAGTGACCATAAAATTTGTCATCTTTACTGAGAAACTTATGAGAGTAAAAGGCAATACTAAATAATTTTTTAATTTTTGGAATTTTTGTTAACTGGAAAGTGGATTTTTATATTAGTGAATTTGTAAAATGATTTTATTTTAAAAATAATTTTCAAAAAAATTTTTCTAAAAGCAAAACAACACGTACTTACATACATTGAAACATTTAAAATTTAAGTGTTTTTTTAAATTAATTTATTTATTTTTTCAGCGTAACAGTATTCATTGTTTTTGCACAACACCTAGTGCTCCATGCAACACGTGCCCTCCCTATTACTCACCACCTGGTTCCCCCAACCTCCCACCCCTGCCCCTTCAAAACCCCCAGGTTGTTTCTCAGAGTCCATAGACTCTCATGGTTCACCTCCCCTTCCAATTTCCCCCAACTTCCTTCTCCTCTCCATCTCCCAATGTCCTCCATGTCATTTGTTATGTTCCACAAATAAGTGAAACCATATGATACTTGACTCTCTCTGCTTATTTCACTCAGCACAATCACCTCCAGTCCCGTCCATGTTGCTACAAAAGTTGGGTATTCATCCTTTTTTTTTTTTTTAAATAAACATATAATGTATTTTTATCCCCAGGGGTACAGGTCTGTGAATCACCAGGTTTACACACTTCACAGCACTCATGATAGCACATACCCTCCCCAATGTCCATAACTCCCTCCCCCTCTCCCAACCCCAACTCCCCCCAGCAACCCCCAGTTTGTTTTGTGAGATTAAGAGTCATTTATGGTTTGTCTCCCTCCCAATCCCATCTAGTTTCATTTATTTTTCTCCTATCCCCCCAACCCCCCATGTTGCATCTCCACGTCCTCATATCAGGGAGATCATATGATAGTTGTCTTTCTCCGATAGACTTATTTCATAGTGAAATTTAAGTGTTTTTTATCTAAATATTTAAAAATGAAATAATACATCTAAGAATAATAATTAAACAAAATAATTATTATTGGTATATATTTACATTCTTAGTTATATCTGACTTCGATGAATACCATGTCACAGGTATATTTTTCAGATATGTTCTTTCCCCCCAAATTTGACTTATGTTTTAAGTTTATAAAAAATTGTCTACAGTTGTCATCAAGGTCCTATTTTATGGGTAAAATGACTTTTCTCTGGAGACAATAACATTTGTAGTGAAAAAAATACCCTAGGGGCGCCTGGGTGGCTCAGTGGGTTGAGTCTCTGCCTTCAGCTCAGGTCATGATCTCAGGATCCTGGGATCCAGTCGCATGTTAGGCTCTCTGCTTGGCAGGGAGCCTGCTTCCTCTTATCTCTCTCTCTGCCTGCCTCTCTGCCTACTTGTAATCTCTGTTAAATAAATAAATAAATAAATCTTAAAAAAAAACAACCCTAGAAAACTTCAATAGGTTGAGAAAATTTGCAATTCTATTATTTATTCACATTGAAATGCTATAATGTTTGAGCTCAAAAACAAGTAGTATTTTTTCTTGCTTTTAAGTGCTGTTCAAAGACTATTTTGAAAGACCTCATATAAGTTGTCTTCATACGGCCTATATTAGAAGGCAAAAAATGACAAAATCTTTGATCTTACTTTATTAATAGTAAATAATATATATACATGTATTCAATTAAAAATAAGTATTCTATTTTGTCGAAGATTATTTGACCATAGAGTTGAGGGTCCATATCTGGGCTCTCTACTCTGTTCCACTGGTCTATATGTCTGTTTTTATGCCAGTAACATGCTGTCTTGGTGATCACAGCTTTGTAGTAAAAGCTTTACTACAAAGCTTGAAATAAGGTAACGCGATGCCGCCAGTTTTGTTTTTGTTTTTCAGCATTTCCTTAGCAATTTGGGGTCTCTTCTGATTCCATACAAATTTAAGGATAATTTGCCCCAGCTCTTTGAAAAATACCAGTGGAATTTTGATCAGAATGGCATTAAAAGTATAGATTGCTCTAGGGAGTATAGACATTTTAACAATGTTTATTCTTCCATTCCAAGAGCATGGAATGGTCTTCCATCTTTTTGTGTCTTCTTCAATTTCTTTCATGAGTTTTCTGTAGTTCCTCGAGTACAGATCCTTTACCTCTTTGGTTAGGTTTATTCCCAGGTATCTCATGGTTCTTGGTGCTATAGTAAATGGAATCGATTCTCTAATTTCCCTTTCTGTATTTTCATTGTTAGTGTATAAGAAAGCCACTGATTTCTGTACATTGACTTTGTATCCTGCCAATTTACTGAATTGCTGTATGAGTTCTAGTAGTTTGGGGGTGGAGTCTCTTCAATAAATGGTGATGGGAAAACTGGACAGCTATATGTAGAAGAATTAAACTCAACCATTCTCTTACACCGTACACAAAGATAAACTCGAAATGGATAAAAGACCTCAACGTGAGACAGGAATCCTTCAGAATCCTAGAGGAAAACATAGGCAGTGACCTCTTCGATATCAGCCACAGCAACTTCTTTCAAGTTATGTCTCCACAGGCAAAGGAAACAAAAGTGAAAATGAACTTCTGGGACTTCATCAAGATCAAAAGCTTCTGCACAGCAAAGGAAACAGTCAACAAAACAAAAAGGCAACCCACGGAATGGGAGAAGATATTTGCAAATGACAGTACAGACAAAAGGTTGATATCCAGGATCTATAAAGAACGCCTCAAACTCAACACACACAAAACAGATAATCATATCAAAAAATGGGCAGAAGATATGAACAGACACTTCTCCAACGAAGACATACAAATGGCTATCAGACACATGAAAAAATGTTCATCATCACTAGCCATCAGGGAGATTCAAATTAAAACCACATTGAGATACCACCTGACACCAGTTAGAATGGTCAAAATTAGCAAGACATAAACAACATGTGTTGGAGAGGATGTGGAGAAAGGGGAACCCTTTTACACTGTTGGTGGGAATGCAAGTTGGTGCAGCCACTTTGGAGAACAGTGTGGCGATTCCTCAAGAAATTAAAAATAGAGCTTCCCTATGACCCTGCAATTGCACTGCTGGGTATTTACCCCAAAGATACAGATGTAGTGAAAAGAAGGGCCATCTGTACCCCAATGTTTATAGCATCAATGGCCATGGTCGCCAAACTGTGGAAAGAACCAAGATGCCCTTCAACGGATGAATGGATAAGGAAGATGTGGTCCATATACATGATGGAGTATTATGCCTCCATCAGAAAAGATGAATACCCAACTTTTGTAGAGATTATGCTGAGTGAAATAAGTCAAGCAGAGAGAGTGAAGTATCATATGGCTTCACTTATTTGTGGAGCATAACAAATAACATGGAGGACATGGGGAGATGGAGAGGAGAAGGGAGTTGAGGGAACTTGGAAGGGGAGATGAACCATGAGAGACTATGGACTCTGAAAAACAACCTGAAGGTTTTGAAGGGGCGGGGGATGGCAGGTTGCGGGAACCAGGTGGTGGGTAATAGGGAGGGCACGTATTGCATGGAGCACTGGGTGTGGTGCAAAAACAATGAATACTGTTACACTGAAAAGAAATTAAAAAAAATAAGTACTCTATCAAAATTTCTTTCTATGAGCTGTTTCCACAAAGTGAAATAACAGAGGATAAAATCCATTTCGTTAACAAATAAATTTTCAATTCCTCTTTCTCAATGCATTCCAAACTCTCAATTTATTTTATTCAGTTCTTCCCTTGTGATTTTAGAGATGTCTTCTTGCTTGCTTTTTATTCTTCTATTTTATTTTTTAAAATATTTTTATTTATTTGACAGAGAATGAGATCACAAGTAGGCAGAGAGGCAAGCACATAGAGAGGAGGAAGCAGTCTCCCTGCTGAGCAGAGAGCCCAATGCGGGCTCAATCCCAGGACCCTGAGATCATGACCAGAGCTGAAGGCAGAGGTTTTAACCCACTGAGCCACCCAGGCACCCCAAAGATTTTATTTATTTATTTGTCAGAGATCACAAGTAGGTGGGGGAGAGGAGGGGACAGGCTCTCTGTTGTACAGAGAGCCTCATGCGGGGCTTGATCCCAGGACTCCGAGTGATCATGACCTGAGCCGAAGACAGAAGCTTAACCCACTGAGTCATCCAGGTGCCTATTGTTTGCTTTTTAAAAAAAAATGTATCTTCTAGTCTCTAAAAGTTGAAGTATTTTAGTTTTCCTTTCAATGAATATTTTGATTAAAAATATCCAAAAGATGTGGAATACCATGCAACCAGAATTCAAAGGACTTGTTTATAAAAATACACACTTGGTTTCAATTCATATCAAATTAACTTGATGATGGACAGAAAGTGGATATTGCTATATTAAAGTGTTCCTTTGGGGCACCTGGGTGGCTCAGTGGGTTAAAGCTTCTGCCTTCGGCTCAGGTCATGACCCAGGGTCCTGGGATCGAGTCCCGCATCGGGCTGTCTGCTTGACGGGAAGCCTGCTTCCCCCTCTCTCTCTACTTGCCTCTCTGCTTACTTGTGATCTCTGTCTGTCAAATAAATAAATAAATAAATAAATAAATAATAAAATAAAATAAAGTGTTCCTTTGCTTTCAACACCAGTATTTTCACAAAATTTTATATTTCAGTTACATTGAGTATATGCAAAATAGTCACAATTTTTGTATAAAACATAAACTTGACCATGTCAAAGAGAAGTTTTTCAATATAGTCTCACAATTTATGACAGTATGATTACATATTGTATGTACACATAGCCAAATTCAAGTAAATTTCTCCTCTTATTTTAGAGAATTGGTTTTTACCATGACACGGTCTTCAAAATTTATGTCTGTTTTATCGCTACAAAATTATCATTGATACTAAACTTAAAAAATATGTAATGTATAATTTCTAGATTTATAATCACATTCCCAATCGTGTTCTAGATTGCACATTCAACAGAATGAATTTTCAAATATTTTTCTTTGACCTCATGATTTGTTGAAACAATATATCATTATTAGAATCTACTTATCTGATTCTCTGAATCATCTGATGTAATTGATAGAAACTGGAACCATGAAGATCTTCCCCTCTCAAAGGCATCAACTATTAAGGCTTGTTTTTGTCTTACATTCTCTGTTGGACACACAAAAGAAAACATAAAATTGAAAATGAGCAAATGTGATTTATAATAAAGGCCATTTAATCCAAGTGAAAAATCCATGCTTTAAAGAGGAATAGAGGTTTTATTTTTTTTTAATTTTTTTTATTTATTTGACAGAGAGAAATCACAAGTAGGCAAAGAGGCAGGCAGAGAGAGAGGAGGAAGCAGGCTCCCCTCGGAGCAGAGAGCCTGATGTGGGGCTTGATCCCAGGGCCCTGGGATCACAACCCCAGCCAAAGGCAGAGGCCTTAACCCACTGAGGAGGAATAGAGGAACTTACCTGTGGCAGTATGTTTTAAACTGCAGCCTTAGGTCAGGGGTGGGAGGTTGGGGGAACAGGTGGTGGGTAATAGGGAGGGCACGTTTTGCATGGAGCACTGGGTGTTGTGCACAAACAATGAATACTGTTACGCTGAAAAAATAAATAAAAAAAATAAAAATAAACTGCTGCCTTAGGAACAAATGTCTTAACGTAATAATTTTAGCAGTAGTTGCTGATGGTTCTTCCTCAGGGTTGTGTTTTTCGGTCTCCATGTTGCTGCTGAAATCACTATGGCTCACAGAGTGGACATCAGTGTTTACAGCATTTATGCAAAATCAACGTTTAACATAAAACTTCTTGCAAAATAGAGATTCAGTCTTCAACTATTTACTACCTATGCGCTTTTTTTGTCTTTTAAGGAAGTAAGTGCAGGGACTTCTGAGGTAACCACAGAAGTAGGGGAAATGAAAGTAGAGGGAAATTGTGGCTTACAACATCTTTCACCTTGGAATATAAAGCAAAGTTATTTCCTGAGACATGAAAGTTGTGAAAATAGGGCTGAGACCTACAAATAAATGGTGAAAATTTAACAGAGTGGCTAAAGGTGGTGCCTTAAAGTGGCAGTTTTTTCTATTCTGTATTCTCTGTTGCTACATGTAAGCAAACATTTCATTTTCCTTTGAGTAGCTATGTTTCCTTAAAGGAATATGTACTAATGCAATCACATGCTAATTAACTGTAATCAACCAAAATAAACCGTTTGTTATTCCTTGTGGAATTCTGTTTGTATCTTTTCAACTCTTTTTTTTTTTTTTCCTCCAGAATTAATTTAGAGCTTTAATCACTTCATCGCAAAGACTTTTTGGAGGATTTCAGTTATTGAAAAGATCAAAATGTCGGTAGATAAGTTACATCTACTTTAGTGAAAATGGATATGTATTTCTAGAAACACCATAAGATCCTATGCATATGTTTTTTAATGAAATGAAACCAAAAATTTCTGACATGAATCACAAAGTATTCCTCTAAAAGTTTACAACACCCATTAGAGAAATATGGCCTGTTCTCTACCTGAATATACCATTCTTAGTTTATAGAAGAAACTTCATATATGAAAGTTTCACCTTCTGATTCACACTGGTTGATTTATAAGTGGTATTTTACTAAGCAGTGTTGGTTATGAGTCACTCATATCAAACAACTATTAGTTATAAGGCGTTTTATACATTCTTATTTCATATAAAAAGTAGAGGTGAGGTGAGAATGAATTTAGTGAGACTACTTCTCTTCTAAGTATGTAATTGTGAGTCACCCACCAGTGAAACTCAGTCTGTGACACATCTTTAATGATACATCTTCAGAGGAAGGCAGCATGGAATCTTTGGGAAAATAACACTTCCTGTGAACTCAGTTCTGTGATATACTTCTTTACGCTTCTTTATTCTTGTTCGTCTTTCCATGGTCAGACCATCTTTTAAAACATAACTTAGATATCACATATGCATATACACATACATTGCTAAATATATATATATGTGTATTTTAAAAATTAGAACAACATTTAAATAACATAAATGAATTTAGTTTTGAGTTTCTTAAAAATTCAATATAAAAATTTTTATTAAACATTATATATGAGATTATAGCTGTTTGTATTGTGTATATGGGTATACATATATACAAAGATGTAATATTTTCTTTATTTTCTTGAAAAATACGTTCTAGAAATACATGTTTTAATATTACAGCATTAATAATTCCATTGTTTTATGATTTAAAATATTAAAAATAAATAAAATGTCTGTAGCTGTGCTGGATCAGTCTAAGTTAAAAATCTTAGTAATGATTTTGTATGAATTTATAAGGAATAATTACATTTTCCCATATACAATATATTTGCAGTCCCCAATTTGAATGTTTGCTTTTAAGTGATTTCTTATGAAGGATGTCTTAGAAGACATGTGGTATTTGGGCCACTTAACACGTTCTTTCCCATGGGGCAGTGACACTTAGATTTACATCTCAGGGCTTGTGATTTGCTAGAACGGACTGATACCATGGTTTTGGAGTGGGCTCGTTTGTCAGGCCTGGTACTCAGGGGATTGCATCTCCCTTACTAAGTCAGACAGATTAGAACCAAGGACAGGGCATCTTCAGGCTATTAGATACAGACATACACTACAGTTTACACTTGGGGTAGTTACCTTCAAGTGAATACCTCCAATAAGCTAAAATTTATCTTTAGTGTTAACATCTCCTTTTTTATTTTGTGAATTCATCCTCTTTAGCCTGATTATAATTGGGACAGCCACACATAATCCATATTTTCGATGGGGTAGATTCATTTCCCGAGCCTCATGTTTACAGACGAAGGAACTTCAGCTTCAGGAATAATTCCAGCTTCTCAAATTGTCACTCACTTCTCTCCACGGGGAAAACAAAAACAAAACCAAAACTGAAGCAAAAAAAGAAAAAAACAAAAACACAAACATGACCCCTCTGTCTGGGCAAAGAAAACTGAACTTAGCGAAACCAAACTCCCCCCCTCCTCTTTTTATCAGAACCAGTCTATCTCCAGATAAATCCACATTTGCTTTCTTGCCTTGCATTAATCTTGATGAGGAGAATTCTTTCTCTGTGGCTGAGACCCACTGTGGCTTAGTTTTGCCTGTGACTGGAACAGAGATATATTCTATAGTGGAAAGCTTAAACATTTTTTCAGGTATTGAATTCACATCCCAATCCAACTCCCATCAATAAACTTTAATTTTGAATGACATGATCCGATATGCATTATTTCATGGGTTCTGATTTGGAGAGGGGAAGAGATAGTATTAACTTACCCCACTGAATCTTGCAGTATGATTACTCCACCTACTTAATATGATAGACCAGATATGCTCCATTGGAGTGTGTATGCGTAATATACCTCCACTCACTGTGTGACCTTTTCCCCCCTAATAAGGAGCTCTTTATATTTCAAGCTATTATTATTATTTATTATTATTACTACTACTACCCTCCTGAGGAATTTTTCTATTCTTCCTATAATACTAGTTTAGGTACCTCTCCTACTTCCACACAGAGTGCTGTATTTGAGAATTTGTCCAATAACATTATTATTGACAGTGTTTGTCTGTGTCTACTTCTAGTTTCCAGAGCTTTTTGTTAGTACTTATTTTCCTTATTGAACATTATAGTACCAACAAGCAATTCCATAAATAGGCATGGGACGATTATGTGAGACATGCATATTTTTATTTATTTATTTATTTTTTTATTTTTTTAAGATACCATTTATTTGACAGAGATCACAAGTAGGCAGAGAGGCAGGCAGAGAGAGGGAGGAAGGGAAACAGGCTCCCGGCTGAGCAGAGAGCCCGATGTAGGGCTCGATCCCAGGACCCTGAGATCATGACCAGAGTCAAAGACAGAGGCCCCAACCCACTGAGCCACCCAGGTGCCCGAGACATGCATATTTTTAAAAAAATGTTTGAAACAATATATGTTGATAGATAGTTGAAAATACTTTTGGATTAAAAAGTACTTTTCCAATCATAGTCATTTTGCATCTTTATACTAACTCTTTTCAAAGAGTTAAATGTGTGTGATTCCCTTTTTAAACTTGTTTTTGAAAACAAGATACCATGTTTGTCAAATTTTAAAATTTCCATGTATTTTAATAACTGTATTATAAATATATTTCAGTTAGTTTTTGGTGTATAAAAAATATTTTTAAATTAGTAGTTAAAAAAAGTGTGTGTTGATGATTCTATAGGTCTGCAATTCGGGCTAGGCTCAGCTGAGACATCTCATCTCTGTATCATATGGTGTCAACTGGGATCACTCATGAATTTGTGGTTAAGGGGTATGCTGGTTGGGGGCTGGTTGGTCTAGGATAGCCTCCCTTACATCTCTGGAAATTGCCTCAAGCTGTCATCAAAACCACTCCAGTTCTCTTTCAAGACTAGCTTGGACTGGTGACTGGTCTCCAAAACTGTGAGAATGTTAATTACAAGGTTCCTTGATGCTTGTCACTGAAATCCTACAACATTACATCTGCCACATAGTATTAGTCAAAAGTTCTGACCAAGTTCTGGAGAATGAAGAAACAACCCTATCTTTAGATGGGAGGAGAAGAAAACTCATATTGTTAAGGGGTGTGCATAGAGAGGTTAAAAAAATTTGCAGCCACTTTTCCCAGTGAGCTGTAATATATTAATTTAAAGCTGCAAAGATAATATAACATTGTATGTTAACTATAGTAGAATTAAAATTAAAATTTTAAAAAGCTGCTGAGTATAAAGATAAATGAAACTGCAATGATAATATGTTAACTCTACTGGAATTAAAACAAACTACCGAATATAAAAAAATTAACAAGTAACACTGAACAGATAGAGGAGACTAATACAAAGCACTTACCATATTTTAAGTATTTTGCCTATCTTACTTCATTTATTAATCATCACAGAAACTATGTAACATACATTATCCTTATTTTATAGTTAAGGATATCATAAAATCCAGAAACTTAATAACATAGTATCCATAGCCAACAACTGATATAACCAGCTTTCAAAAATATAAGTCTGCATAATTTGAGACAATACCATGCCACAGAAAAGGAAGTATAAATAAAATTAATAATGAATCAATAAATGCTAAAAAGATTGGAATGAGAAGCAGTAAGAATAGTTTACTTAGGATAATGACTTTTATTATCTATTGGTATGTAATAAACCATCATAAAACTTAATGCTTAAAATACCCAGTTTCTTAGCTTAGAAATTTGTCTATCTGTAATTTGGGCTGGACACAGCTACGTAGTCTCTCTGATGTTCTTGGACAGGCTCATTTATTTATCTGTAGATAGCTGATATCCAAGCAGTTTTGCCACTAGATTGGCTTGTTGTTGGCTGAGGTCTGAAAGATGGCAGAAAAAAATTATTAGTGGAAGCTAACAAGGCGGGAAAAAAAATTCATATTCTCCTACTATAGGAGAATATGATACCAAAACAACTAACAAAATTATCTTGTGAACCTTGACAAATCATTCCCAGGTAAAATATTGAAAGCATTATTAGGCTTCTTTTGTTTCTTTTAATAATATACAAAGAGGGAGAGAGGAGCTAAAATAACTATTTAGTGATCAGAAATTAGAGGTAATAAATAAGGAACAAAACAAATTGGAATGAAAACAAAATTTCTCCTATCCCTAGTTTCAAAAGTGGACAAAATATTCTCAAAATAAAAGATTTGTGGGTCACCTGGGTGACTCAGGTGAGCTTTCAGCTCAAGTCATGATTCCAGGGCCCTGGGATCAAGCCCCATGTTGAGCTCCCTACTCAGTGGGGAGTCTGCTTCTCCCTCTGCCTCTCCTCCAGCTTGTGCCCTCTCTCTCTCTCTACTCCCTCTCTCTTTTATTCTCTTTCTTTCTCAAATATGTAAATAAAATACTTAAAAGTAAATAAAGGGAGGTTTGGAGCCAAAGAACATTCTAACAGGCTCTGAGAATCTTCTTAAGGTCTGCCATAGATTGAACACTTGTGTCTCTTCAAAATTCATATGTCAAGATCTAATCCCCAATGTGATGGTATTTGGAAGTGGGATCTTAGAGAAGTGGTTAGATAATGAAAGCAGAGCTCTCATCAATGGGATTGATATCTTTATAAAAGAGACCCTACAGAGAGTTACCTCACCCCTTCTGCCATGTGAGGACATGGTGAGAATATGACTATCTATGAACCAGGGAGCAGGTCCTCACCACACCTTGAGTCTGCTGGCACTTTAGTCTTGGACTTTTCAGACTCAAAACTGTGAGGAATAAATTTCTGTTGTTTATAAGCCATTCCGTCTATGGTACTTTGGTGTAGCAGCCTGAACTAAAACAAGGACCCAGAAATATTTTTGGTGTAGTAGACCTTTTCAACTTGAAAAATGGATTCCCAATCCTTTTAAAGGCGTGGTCCCATAGCGGCCCAACACTGTCCCCAAAGTAGGGAGTACCTTTTATCAAAACAAATATAGGGGTGCCTGGGTGGCTCAGTGGGTTAAAGCCTCTGCCTTCGGCTCAGGTCATGGTCCCAGGGTCCTGGGATCGAGCCCCACATCGGGCTCTCTGCTCAGCAGGGAGCCTGCTTCCCTCTCTCTGTCTGCCTCTCTGCCTACTTGTGATCTCTCTCTGTCAAATAAATAGATAAAATCTTTAAAAAATATATAGGTATGACTCTTTAATTTTCAAATGGATAGAGTATAATACACTGTTTAGAATCCTGTAAAGACTTTAAGGAAATGTATCAGAAAATGGCTATCAGTGGGACGAAGGGAGGCTGTAATTGCTCACACTGCAAAGAGATCTTTGGACTTTTGCACCTCTTGAAAAAGAAGCAGGATGAGAGAGCTGGTGAGCTACCAACAGAGGTTGTTTCTTACGGAAAAGGAAGAAAGATTGGTGGGGAGAATTCATAGTCCAGAGAGTTTAGCTAAGATCTATGGAATACCATGAACTAGATAATTTCTCAATAGAAACCTTACAGGTCAGGAGAGAGTGGGATGATATATTAACTGAGCTGAAGGAAAAAAAAATGCCAACCAAGAATAACTAAGAATAGTTTACCTGGCAAAGCTGTCCTTCAGAATGACCATCAGATACAGGCTTCTCACATAAGATAAAACCTGAGTGCGTTTATCAGCACTGTTTTGTCTTATAAGAAATGATGAGGGGCACCTCGGTGGCTCAGTGGGTTAAAGCCTCTGCCTCATGCCTCCGGTCATGATCTTAGGGTCCTGGGATCGAGCCCCACATTGGCCTCTCTGCTCGGCAGGGAGCCTGCTTCCCTCTCTCTCTCTTCCTGGCTCTCTGCCTACTTGTGATCTCTGTCTGTCAAATAAATAAATAAATAAAATCTTGAAATAAATAAATAAACAAAAATAAAAATCTTAAAAAAAAAGAAAGAAATGATGAAAGGAGTCCTTTGAGCTGAAATAAAGAGATGCTAGTTAGTAACATGAAAATATACAAGATGGTAAAGGTAAGTATATAGTCATCAGAATATTCTAATACTGTGATATTGTGGAGTATTAACCACTTAACTCTAGCACAATGGTTAAAGGATGGGAGTATTACAAATAACTATGACTACAATAATTTGTTAATAAATACACAATATAAAAAGGGTTAAATGGTAACATCAAAAGCATAAAATGAGGATGGGAGTAAAAGGATACTTTTTATATGTGATTGAAGCTAAGTTGTTATCATAGTGCAATAGACTATTGTGTCTATAAGATGTTTTATATATGCCTCATACTTACCACAAAACAAAAGCCTACAAAGGATTCACAAAAGAGAAAAAAGAAACAAAGCATGCCACTACAAAAAATCATCAACTCACAAAAGAAGGCCACAAGAGAAGAAGAGAGGAAAAAGAGAAGTATAAAATAGACAGAAAGCAATAAGATGGCACTATTAAGCCTTATATAGAGAAAAATCTTAAAAACCCTATCAAAAATCTGCCAGAACACACTAATGAATTCGGTAGAGTTTCAGGATACAAAATCAACATACAGAAATGAGTTGTATTTCTAGATACTAACAATGAAGTATCTAAAAAAATAAAGTGAGAGAAGGGAAAGAAAATTATCCTACTCACTATAGCACCAAAAACTATTAAATGCTTTGGAATAAATTCAGCCAAGAAGGTGAAAGAACTGTATGGTGAAAACTACATGATTTTGAGGAGAGAAATTGAAGAAGACACAAAGAAATGGGAAGATATCCCGTGTTCATGAATTAGGAGAATGAATATTGTTAAAATGTCCATATTACCCAAAGGCATCTGTAGATTCAATGCAATTCCTTTCAAAATTCCAAAGGCTTTATTTAACAGAAATAGAAAAATAAAAAAATTGTAAGGAACCAAAAAAGACCCCAATTAGCCAAAGCAGTCCTGTGAAAGACTTAGGCCGCTGGTATCGCACTTCTTGATTTCAAAGTATACTATAGAGAACAGAATGGTACTGGCATAAAAATAGAAACATAGACCAATGGAACAGAATTGTGAGCCCAGAAATAAACCCTCACTTGTAAATTAACTAATATTTGACAAGGAAGCCAAGACTACTCACTAGGAAACAAAATCTCTTCCATAAAGGTGTTGAGAAAACTGGATAACCTCAGGCAGAAAAGCGGAATTTTTCCCCATCTCGTACCGCTCACAAAAATTAACTTGAAATGGATTGAACACATAAACTGAAGGTTTTAAGTTCATAAGAACTAAATCTGTAAAAAATGCATACTATTGGCCACTACCTTGGACTAGGGGAGGTTAGAATTGCTCACACTGCAAATAGATCTTTGGGCTTTTGCACCTCTTGGAAAAGAGGCAGGATGATAGAGCTGCTGAGTTGCCAACACAGGTTGTTTCTTATTAAACAGGAAGAAAGCTCATAAGAACTGAATCTATAAAACATACATATTTGTAAAACTACAAAAAAAAAAGAAAAAAGAAAAGAAAAGCCTCTTGAAATTGGTCTTGGCAAGGCTTTTTTTGGATATGACACTAAAAGGCCAAACAATAAAAGGAAAAATTAATAAGTAGGAATACATCAAACTAAAAAGGTTTTACACAGAAAAGTGAATAATCAACAAAATGAAAAGGCAACCTATGGTATGGGAAAATATGTGCACATCATATATCTAATAAGGGGTTAACATAAAATATATATAAACTCATAAAACTCAAAAGCAAAAACAATACAAAAATAATTCTAGTAAAATAGGCAGAGGAATTGAAACTTAAATAAAGGACACATAAATGGTCAACAGATACACAGAAAGATGCTCAACATCTCTATTCATTAGAGAAATGCAAATTGAAACCACACTGAGGTATCAGCTCACACCTGTTAGAATTTCCATCACCAAAGACAAGAAATATATGCTGGTGAGAATATGGGGGGGGGGGGGGAGGTAATTATTTTTCCCCATTTGTGGGAATGTAAATTGTATAATCACCATAGAAAACAGTATGAAAGTTTATCAAACAGTAAAAATGCAACTGTCATACCATCCAACAACCCCAGGTCTGGGTTTATACTCAAAGATAATTAAAATGAGATATCTGCATTCCCATATTTATTGCAGCATTATTTATAATAGCCAAGAAATGAAAGCCATCTAGGTATATGTCAATGGATGAAGATATGTGTGTGCATACACACACACACGTGAGCGTTATTCAGCGATGAGAAAGAAAAAAAAATTGTGCCATTTGTGACAACATGGCTGGACCTTGAGGGCATGATGCTAAGTGAAATAGTCAGATAAAGACACATACTGTATGATACCACTTATGTGTGGAATGTAAAAAAAAAAAAGAAAACAAACTCAGACAGTAGAATGGTGCTTATCAGGGGCTGGGGAGACGTTAGTTAAAGGGTACAAACTTTCAGTTATAAGACAAATAAGGTCTGGAGATCTAGTGTAGAGCATGGTGGTTATAGTTAATAATATTGCATCAGATACTTGAAAGTTACTAAGAGAGCTCATCTTAAATATTTTGACTAAAAGTATGAAACAGTAATTATGTGACATGATAGAGGTGTTAGTTAAAACTAGAGTGGTGGGGTGCCTGGGTGGCTCAGTGTGTTAACCCTCTGCCTTTGGCTCAGGTCATGATCTCAGGGTCCTGTGATCGAGTCCCACATCGGGCTCTCTGCTCAGCAGGGAGTCTGCTTCCCCTTCTCTCTCTGCCTGCCTCTCTGCCTACTTGTGATCTCTGTCTGTCAAATAAATAAATAAAATATTTAAAAAAACTAGAGTGGTAATAATTTTGCAATATGCAAGTGCTTTAAATCAGTATAATGTATACCTCGAAGCTTACACAATGTTATATGTAAATTATATCTTAATAAAGCTAAAAAATAAATATTTATTTCTCATAGAGAGCACTGTTTAAACAAAGACACTTGGGGCATCTGGGTGGCTCAGTGGGTTAAAGCCTCTGCCTTCGGCTCAGGTCATGATCTCAGGGTCCTGGGATCGAGCCCTGCATTGGGCTCTCTGTTCAGTGGGGAGCCTGCTTCCTCCTCTCTCTTTGCCTGCTGCTCTGCCTATTTTTGATCTGTGTCTATCAAATAAATAAAATCTTTAAAATAAAATAAAACATAGACACTTGAAATGTGAAGAGAATAAATGTACCAGTCTGGATGCTTCACTAGTCAATATTCAAACTGACAATTCTCTTTATAAATTCCAGTCATTTTAGCTTTTTTGTTCCAGTAATGGATAGCAATAGGATGTGTAGAACTCCTGATAACCAAGTACAACTTCTAACTCAATATCATTCTTTTTTGGATGCATATGTTTCCAAAACCTTGTGAATTTCTTGAATGGTTCATTTTCAGTGTACTAATGGGAGCAAAGAAGCACTACCTATTGGCATTGGACAATTATTTCCTACAGATGTTGTACAGATGGCTCTGGTGGAAATCTCAGTTACTAACAACTCTCTGGGGAATGCCTCACCACTCTCTTGTATCATATTCCTGATGTTCTTAGCCAATCAGCCAGCAACCTCTGAGCTATAGCTGTTTCAGTCCTCCATTAATCATTTCCACTGGACACCAGGCCATCCTAAAGAGTTGGATATAGTGGTAATGAAATCTGTCAATTTACCATGTGAGCAGAGGAGGTTCAGGATTTGTGAACTAGGCTTTGGAGCTCCAGGAGCCATGACTATGAAGCAGAATTGTAAGGTACATGGCAGAAGCTGGGTGTCTCCAATGGCAGATTCAGACTGTCAAATTGGAGTCTGAGAGAAGAGAAGCTTTAAAGGGAAGTGAAACTGACTATGAAGCCAGAGCTGATTCCAAAAGCTAGATGGGAGCATAGCAGTGAGAGGTAAAGCTGCTGAGACTGCTGCCATCAAGGTTAAGGGGCCAACTTCAAAAGAACTGTTTAAAGTCATGGGTTATATTTAAATACATCCATAAGAATTAAATCTGTAAGAGTTACCACTCCTTAACATTTTTTCAAGAAGTTTAAGAAACAGGTTCATGAAGGACAATTCCAGTACTACGGGGAGTAATCCCAGTGCCGAAAAACACGACTTCAGTTGGTGCCTGGAATTTAGTCGTGTACATGAGCACAGCTCATCTTATAATTGTATCCTCCACCTCATGCACACAAGTCCCAAATGTCACAATACCCCCTGAAATACAACCCATTTTTACATTTTAAAAAGAAGAATTTCTGCAGTGCCTGGTGGCTCTTGATTTTGGCTCAGATCATGATCTCAGGGTTGTGAGATCTATGCTGGGTATGGAGCCTGCTTGATTCTCCCTCCCTCTCTCCCTCTGCTTCTCCCACACCTCCCTCTCTAAAAATAATAACAGTAATAATTAAATAATAAAAATAAGATTTTATTGTATGTGTTTAAAGTAAATAATGTTTTTGAGTGTATCCATTTTTAGTAATTCTGAGACTATCCTTTAAGAATCAACAAGAGTAGGATTAAAAAGTGAGAAGAAAGCATTAGCTTTAGGATAAGCTACATTTCTCTACACAGAACAAATTGATGGTTAAGGGAAGGGGTGGGGAATGAGTGAAGAAGAGTGGGAGATACAGGCTTCCAGTTATGGAATAAATAAGTCAGGGGAATAAAAGGCACAACATAAGGAATACAATCAATGATATTGTAATAGTGTTGCCTGGTGACAGTTGGTAGGTACACTTGTGATATAGAGAAGTTGAATTACTGTGTCATATATCAGAAATTAATGTGACATTGTGTGTCAACTACACTCAGATAAACACATTTAAAAATATCTCAACATGGCTTAAAAAGCTAGTCACAATAAATACAGGGTAAAAAGCATTCTCTTACACATCTTTAAAATTATTCTAAACAAGAGCTAGCAGTCAAAGAGAAAAGCAATTAATGTTAAAATCATATTATCAGAAAGATTAATTTTTAAAGTTTAAATAACTTATGGCAGAATATTACCAAGACATTTATTTTATTAAAATCAAGATATTGCTTAATATGTTTTAGTTTAACTTTGATGAAACAAAAATCAAATGACCCCTACATATTTGCTCCCATATTAAACGAGTCTAGTGCCCCCATTTAAAAGTAAAATGGTGTTTCCTGTTTTGTTGCATGCATAAACATTTGCATTCAAAGTTACTGCAATGAAACATGTGAACAAAAGTATAAGTGACTCAAAAGAAATCACATGAAAAAACATATTGTATTGAAGCTTCTGTGAGTTAATTTTTTTTTTCTCGAAGTTGGCTGTAGAACTTTGTGGTTTGGTTCCCATTCAGTAAATAATCCCAGTGTTTATATAATGCCAAGCAAAGAATATCTGCTGAGGAATTTGTTGGAAGGATTGAAAATTTAGGTTAAATCCTTCAATCCAAATGGAATATTTTTTAAAAATCTCTTAAATAAAAAGCATATGATCAGTGGGGAGCCTGTTTCTCCCTCTCTCTCTGCCTGCCTCTCTGCCTACTTGTGACCTCTCTCTCTGTCAAATAAATAAATAAAATAAAAATAAAAAAGCATATGTTTAAAATATATGAAATATAAGTAATAATATACACAAAATTTTCACCCAATAAAGTATTTGTTTTTGTTTAAAGGGTATTTAAAAAAAGAAAACTAGGGGTGCCTACGTGGCTTAGTCATGAAGTGTCTGCTTTTCCCTCAGGGAAGCTCTGCTTCCTGCTTCTGTCCTGCTCTGCGGGAAGCCTGCTTCTCCCTCTCTCACTTCCCCTGCTTGTGTTCCTTCTCTCACTGTGTCTCTCTGTCATCTAATTAAATAAAAATCTTTTAAAAAAAAAAGGAAAACTATTCTGATGACAAGTTTTTATCTTCATATCTGGTATAATGTTTAATTATCTATGAAATTTGTAAGTCACGAAAATATATATGTTGACTTTTACAACCATAATGGATTCCAAAATGAATGTTGTGTCACCATTTTTTTCATGCTTATTTTTGCTTTCCTTTGGAAACTACAATCATTAAAGTTTTTTTGAAATTTTCAGAGGTACTGATTTGTCTCCAAGATTCGGGAATTCTCAAATATAAAAATACCGACATTAAGAAATATTCACTGACGTGGTAGATTCCTGGATATGCAATGGTCCACGAAACGTGGAAAGTCTGCCATCATATTGCATGCCACATTCTGTCAGAGCTAGATCCATGCTAAAAATCATTGAAATAAGGTTGACAACCTTCCCAGACACCAGACCATGTAACTCAAAATTTGAACCAACTCCCAGGAGTTTCGGAACTACTCTTTGGTCACCAAGGGATAAAGAACACACTAACGGAAGCATGTGGTGACAAAGAGAACGTAGTTTAGCTGCAATGTTTAGTAGGAACTTCTCTTTTCAGAAATACATTTTCAAATTTTATGATTTCAAAAGGGCATTTACTGGAAAGTTTTCCTCCTATCTTGCCCCGATTCCCGTGTTTAATGGCAGTGTTTCCAATTCCTCACCTACTCATCTGGAATATATCTATGGATATATAGGTAGCTTTCTTAATTTCTCCAGTTTTTACACATACTATAGCATATATAAAATTTTTAGCAACTTGCTTGCCTTTTTTCATCCTGCAATCGATATATTTGAATATCCTCCCACTTAAATACATATATTTTTGTTCCTTTTTTCTTATTGATAAATCTTACTTAATCTTGTCTAAGATATAATCTTATTTAATTCAATAAATAGATACATCATATTTGGGTACTTAAGTATGATTCTATGTGCAAAATTTATTAAACAGCTTCTTTGGATGAATATTTGCTAAATTTTTGCTATGAAAAAAACACACAATACAACAAAACTCCTACAGTGAATAGCCATTATATCCATTACACACACATATACGTCTCTTGGACACACATTAACTCGAAAATGGCATTGTTTTTCTACAGGCCAAGTGCATTTTCACTTTCTGTAGTCATTACCAAATGCCCTCTACATAATTTGTACCAAATAATGCTATTGTGATCTACTTATATAAATACCTGTTTTTCCTATTCTCGGGAACTAAGTGTAGTATCAATTTTTTGATCTTTTCCTAGCAACAAATATCAAGACCGTTAGCATTAATTTTTCTTTTTCCTCTATTTTTATCAGTTTGGGTGATGTTAAGCCTACTAAAGTGACTTGGCACATAAGGTGTTTGAAAAAGACAAGAAATGAAGGAGGCAAAGAAGGAAGGAAAGAAGAGAGAAGGAAAGGAGAAGTAAGGGAAGAAACAAGGTAGGAGGCAAGTGAGGGAGGAAGGGAGAGGGTGAGAAGCAAGCAGAATAGAGTAGCCCACGGTCCAGTTTGGTGTGAAGAATGAGCCAGGTTAGGCTGAAGCAGTGACTGCATATGTGTGAGGGACAAGGCAGGCTTAGTAGGTTGCTGCCAATGAGTAGAATTTAAACCCAACACATTAGATAATCACTATTGGAACTTTCTAAGTGGAGAAAGTCAGTGATAAGATTAGTATTTAAGAACAGTTGGTAAGACAAAATGGCATGTAGTGAAAGGGGCCCAAAAATCAGAGAGATTGATCAGGTGCTATTTGAGATCATTTTTTTTTTTTGAAATTACTATACATGAGGAGGTCACAAAAAGCAAGCAGCTGAACTTGGTGACTGTATATTGGATATGAATGAATGAATGATGAATTCAAGATTTTCAATCCTATTATTTTAACTCTCCTAGAAAACAGTGTTTCCATTTTTGTGAAAGCCATGGCAACAAGTGATGCAGCTGGCTAAGGGATGTCTTTCCTCTCTGCCAATATAATTGACAAAAGGAAACCAGAATTTATGATCTAAAATACTAAATATGCCCCGTCAATGGAATGACTACGTACATTCCGTGGTAAGTCAGGGAAGGGGTCTTTAACCCCCTCCACCCAGAAAATCTCCATCTGTAACTTCCTTCCATAGCTAACCTAACTAGACCTACAACTGATGTGGAGCAGCTGCGTCACAACACACATACAGATCACTTAAGATAACCTGTTTGACATTTCCTGTCACCAAATCACCAAGCCTAAGTCTCTGACGTAGGAATTCAGAAGATGTCATTGACCTGACTGTCTTCAGAGATATAATCATCATATCTCTATCTATGGATCATCTTATCTGATCACTGTTTCTGTGTGGAATTTGTGTGCCAAATTTGTGTGGCGGGGCTGTTTTCTTCCTCTTTTGCGCATTGCTACTTTCTCAGTACCCAAGTGGTATGGGGCACATTGAAGATACATAATCAATTTAAATATATAAATATTTAAATATCTGTTAAATGTCTCTTAAATGGATCTCTATGTTGGACAGCTAATTGCACAGTAAGGCTGCGGTTAGGGAGCATGTACCAACCAAGCAACTTGATCTTTCACGGGAAAAGAAAGTTTGCTCCCTTTCTTTCAATGTCTCCACAGCAGCCAAGGGACCTCTTTGGTGAGTCTGTTGTCCTTGCAGGTCAAGCCCTCTGAATATGACTTTTATGTTGTTGGGGTTTTTTAATGCGTTAATATGTGTGATTTTTGTATGTTTTATTATTTATTTTTTTGCAATGTGCATTTACAATGCTGTTATTTTCGTGTGTTGAAAGTTAGCAATCCAGCTATTTGAGTCAATTTAAAAGCATTTAATTTTGTTTTTCTCTCACATCCTCTGAGCCCACCCAAGTGCACTGCAATCCGTCAAGGCAGGAAACCCTACATTTTGTATGCCAGAGGATTTGGAATTGATTTAGCTGTACCTGAATCCAAGTTGATTTCTCTTGAAACTCCCAGGCTTAACTGTTTAAATCTATAGCACACTGAACTCTTAGTTCTACAAATTCATGGCCTTTCACTGGCCTGGCTCTAATTTTAACTTGGACTTAGTACTTTTTTTTTTCATTGGGGATTAATGAGAGAGGAAAAATAGTTGTCAGAAAACCACCCAAAATGTTAAATTTAATGTCACGACTTCTGCTGTGGAAAAAGTTAATTTTCTCAGGCTTCACGAACTCTGAATTTTCATGCACGGATATAAGGCCACGATATTTCCTCCAGAGCTATCTTTCTCTGCTTCTCCTCTTTTGGCCAGATGTACTTTGCTGTGAATTTCCTCAGTGTGGGCGGAAAGGTTAAAGCAATAAGAACTTGCAGTTGCTGACCTTCCTTGTAGGCTGATTTCTGTAGTCACTTGGGCTGATGTGGCAGCTTGACTCTCTAGGGCTTACAGGAAAAGTGTTCTGTTCCGGAAGCTGCTGTGAGCCAGTGGCTATGAACTTGTGGCCCAACCGCAGGGAATCGGGAACTTCTGAGTTAGAGCCCAGACTGAACTGAGGCTCACTGAGTGACCTCAGGCAAGTTACTTAACATTGGCCTGTCCCTCATTTTCCAGCTGTAAACCGGGAAAAGATAATATTTGCTCATTCAAGGTTGAGAAGTTTGCAAGTTGTTCCTGTGATACTCTGGGTTACTTTTCATATATGTTTCCTTGTTTGTTTATTGTTTTTTTAATAACAGTTTTGGATGGAGACTAGGATTGCAATGTTTTTTAAAGATTAGCAGATTAAAAATTGTCGTAATTTGAAAGAAACTAAATTAAGTCACTTGACGACAAATGTATAAAAATAAACATGTGCAATCTTTTTCGAGCTGCATGTAATATGTGGATACTCCTCTGCCAATTATAACAGGACTATAATGAAGACGATTTTGGTTTTATTTTGTTTTTTAATTTCATTTTGATCATTTTTTTCTCCTTAACTTGCATCCACACAATTTGTAAGAGTACCTGTTGATTATAGATGTTTATTAATATTATTTTATTATAATTATTAATTATATTATGTATTATTTATATTATAATTATATATCATTGATATTATTGATATTATTAATACATATTTGCTGAATAAATGAAAGAATAAATGAAGAATGAAAAATTAAATAATGGTTCCAGAAAATTATAGACAAGGTAGAGTTCTTGGTAATATGCATAGGATTTTTTTCTTTTTAATTAAGCAAGAACTATAATCATATCATAAAATAAAAATAAATTAGAACTTATAATATCAATTTATTGTACTATAGAATTCTTTTTTTTTGGTACAATAAAATTCTTTATTCACTCTTTGACTACATGCCATACAAATATGTCTTGTAAAAATCTAAAGAGTCTATAGAATTTAAGTTACAATATTCCTGTTCTGTAATTTTTGTATCTTAAAGAATCATAAAGTATTTATTAATACCTTTTTTTATTACATACCTTGATTCAGAGACATTACAAGAGCAGAGAAAGCCATTTGACTAAAGTACACAAGGGTGTTATTATTTAATTGAAATAAATATTTTTGAAGTGTGAAAATAATGGACAATTTTGTATAAAAGATATAACAATATTTATATAATACAAAGCATTTAAAAAATTTTTATTTAGTGACAAAATTTATATTTTGTTGTTATTTTTAAATGTTGCCTTAATGTTTAAAAATAATTTAACATTTACTTAGTTGATATCTGGAATTTTCAGATTTTAATAGATTCTGATTGAATTTCAATCAAATTCTATAATTTTGGTTTTTACTTTATCAAAATCTTTGAATGTCTTTAAAAGGAAAACCAATACATTATAATAGTAGAGTTTAGATTGGAATAAGAAGAGATTTGCTTACCCTTTTATTAAAAAACATAATAAAAATGTCTTCTTCAGCTAAGTATTTCACATTCTTTTTTTGATGGGATTTATGAATAGCATTGGCAATGATTCATTTGTTGTAAACTACTGAACCAAGATTAGGTGGGGGATTAGCTTACATGATCATGTCGTGATTGTTCTTAATGAGTTAAACTAATAACTTCCTTGATGTATATATGCTTGAAAGATATTATAGGAGTGAGGATTGGTGCTGACATTTTCCTTTCAATATAAACAACTTCCAAAAAATACTCAGATTCTTATAACATTTATCCTTCTCTTTTCTGTTATTCTTTGAAGGTCATGACAGAAAACCTCCAATTAGAGTTAATAGCTTTAACACCCTTCTTTCCCAGTTAATTATTATTATTTTTTATAATAAGCAAGGGTATTTACAAGCAGTGTATCTTTGCATTAGTTTGCTATTGTTGCTGTAACAAATTATCACAAACATGGAGCTTTAAACAGCACCAACTCATGATCTCAGTTCTGTAGGTCAGAATTCTGAGTGGGCTCACCGGAGCCTCTGCTCTGAGTCTCCAGAGGCCAAAATCAAGTTGTTGGCTGGCTAGCACTTTTACCTGGAAGTTCTAATGGAGAGTCCACTTCCGACCTCATTCTGGTTTCAGAAAGAATCCAGTTTCAAGGGCGTAAGAAACTCAAGGAGTTTACTCATTTTATCGAGACTAGTTCATCGTTCAGTTGAGGATTGGGGTACCAGTCTCCTTGCTGGCTGTCAGCTGGGGCCTGCATTTAGCTTCTAGAGGCCTCCTTCCAGTCTTTTTATAAGGCCTCTACGTCTCAGGATCAGCAAAATGACATTTAATCCTTTGACGCTTCAAACCTCTCTGTCTTATCTTTGTACTGTCTCCAGTCAGAGAAAGTACCTTACTGTTAATTGCTCAGATGACCAGACTGGAACAACCTGGATAATGTAGAGTAACCGCCCTATGTAGAAATCACTGATTTTAATTACATCTGATATTTATGTATTTATTTCGCTATTAAGTATAACATATTCAGAGGTTGAAGGGATGGACAGCTTTAAGAAGTCATTCTGCCTGTCACAATCCTGAATCCACTAACTGGTAAGAATGTTAAAATAAATGCACAAAAAAACTTATAATCTTTCTCATAAATTAGAATCACAGATTTTAATAGACATTTTAGAAATAGGAAATGAGGCAAATATTTTGGGAAACTTGGCTCAGTTTATGAGGATAGAGCCTCTAAGTGAGGAATCAAGAAAAATGTAGGTGATACTTGTGATCGGAATAGAACCAATAAAAATTTAGGGACAAACCTCAAAGGAGTTACAGAAAATGAAGCATGAGGTTCTGGAGTCTTTATAACAAAGAATTATAGGTAATGAAGAGTCAGAGTAGAGCTGCATTTCAGAGTGATCAGAATTAGTGATTGCAAATCATTTATAAGAACCTAAACACATAAGACATATCCCATTGGCATATTGCTTCATAATTTTAAAAGTGCTTTTGATGATAAAAGTTATTGTAAAGTACAGCTCAGAATTATCTGGAGAATTGTATTTTGTTTTTTAGAAGAAACACTGAACATAAAATAGATGTCTTTAGCCATTTGCAAATTTCTGGGAAATCAAGAAATTTACTTATTTATCAAAAGAATCATTCGACTTTCAATAAGCACACCAAAATACTACAAATCTAGGAAAATTATATAATAAACTGTCTAATGAAGAAATGGGCAGTAATTTCCATAGAGTCTTGGTTAAGACTTTGCCCATCTTGGGGCACCTGTGTGGCTCAGTGGGTTAAGCCTCTGCCTTTGGCTCAGGTCCTGATCTGAGGGTCCTGGGGTCAAGCCCTGGTATAGGGTTTTCTGCTCAGCAGGGAGCCTGCTTCCCACTCTCTCTCTGCCTGCCTCTGCCTACTCCCCTGTGATTTCTCCCTCTGTCAAATAAATAAATTAAATTAAATTAAAGAATTTGCCCATTTACTTCAACGTCCAAAAGGTCCTTTTTGGGTATTTAAAATCCTGTAGCCATCTTGGTAGGTAAGCCTCATCTTGGTTGTCAAAAAGGTACATCTGAATACATACCATATTTAGAGATGTTTTTCTTGAAGTTTATCCTTCTAATCTTATTGCATACTTCTCTGGCTTCCCAACTGGCCTTGACATTCTTATGTGCTAAAAGATGATATATAAGCATGGTTAAAATAATTCAGTTCCATTGTATATATGAACCACATTTTCTTTATCCATTCATCTGTAGAAGGAAAATTCGGCTTCTGCATCAAAAACTAGTGATATACTATATGTTGGTTCATTGAACATAATTAAAAAAAATAATTCAGCTCTCAAGTTTGCACACCTCTAAATAAACTGAAAAATTTAAGCAAACTCTCCTGTAAGGTACAGGTTTAGACCCAAAGCTTGTTCTGATTTATTTTTCCAAGATTTAGATACTCATATGAGCTTATCCTGATATAATCAGACTTAAAAAAATCATTTTGACTAAATATAATACTTGGAAAGAAAGAAATATGCTATGTTTTGGAGACTTTCTTAAAAGGCAAATTAAAAAGGATAGGGTGGTTCTTTAATCAAAATTTGAACCCTCCCAGATGATAGGTAAGCTTAGTTGTGTGGATTCTAATCCTTCCTCACCAAGGAATTATTTATTTTCTTTCTTTTTGGCTTCCCTGCTTCATGATTTTGAGTCCACTTTATTAGTTTCAATCTTGGACCTATTTTGTTAATGTTAATGTTGGTTGTGGTGGTTGGTTGGGTTTTAAATGCATTGTTGTGAGATGTTTGCCCATTTTTCATGACTATTTTCAAAGAACACTTTGACTTCTCATTCCACAATCTTTGCTATTTCCTGTCTAACCAAGCTCATTCCAGCTCCACGACCTGCCCCCCCTTTCTGAAAATATGCATCCAATGATCATCTTATGGCTGCCTTACTATCCCTTAGATCCAATTCAGTTGTCACCTCTAGGAGTTAATTTATTTGCATAATATAAAATATACACCCATCTCTTCAATGTCACTTCACCACAGCTTAATTGTTTTTTATAGAATTAGTCACACTCTGACAATTTTCTCACTAATTTGTTCTAATTTCCTATCTCTTTCTATAGCAATGTTTATGAATGGGTGGATAATTTGATGAGAATATATAATTGCAGCCTTCCATTTCAGAACTATCTTCAAGGAAAAATGATCTGGATAACTTACAGCTCTCGTTTTCTATTTATTGACCCATTAGGGGAAAAAAAAACCCAGAATAAAATATTACTGGTTCAATGTTATAAATATGATAGAAGCATATGATAGAAACCAGTGATGTCTCCAGCTCCTTCTACTGCCCACTGCTATCTTCCACCCAACTGGATTCTTCAGTTGCCTCTTAAGGACCCTTTTGAAGATCTCTTTTCCCATGTTATTGTCCTATGCTTGAGGTTTATTTTTGTTCCGTTACCTTCTCATCAACAGCTCATACTGGGAACAAGTTGATGTCTCTGGGCTCATGTATCAGTGAGTTCCTGGCACAGAACTCCAGTGTTTCAAACAGCATATGTTTCTCATGTAAGTTATCCACTGTATAGACTATCACATTTTTCATGAAATACTCTATGATGGCTACATTTCAAGCCCAAGTTGATGAGAGAGCAATTTTTGGGAAAAGGATTCATTTTTTTTTTTTTTAACTTTTCACAAACACCAATCTGAAAACAGTTACAGAAGCCCTGGGAACAAACAGGCTTCTATTTTTCCATTGCTCATCGTCCCGTGTTAAGCTCCAGCAGACAGCCACCCTGAAAGTCACAGGCATGAGTTTTCTGTGGTCACCGCTAGAGCAGAATCTTTCTGGAGTCTCCTGTGGTTTTTATGCTTTCCGTGTATATTTTTTATTGATATTTAGGAAATGAAGTTGTCTTTGATGCTCTACTCTAATTTCGTAGATGCATGATATATCCTTAGGAAGTAAGAGATTCCCTTTGAGTTTTTAAAGAACAGATTCAATATATTCAGATCCCTGGAATCCATTTCGAAAGCTTCGGAGAGTGGGGGGAAAGGGTGTAACCATTGGCTACAAGATAGTTCCTGTGAGGGTATGTGAGATAGTGCGGTGAGCTTGATTGTCTGTTTCAGAGTTTAAAACAATTTCTGGGGGAAAAAATATTTTTTCAAAGTCCTTTGAAGTATCCGTGGAATTTTTTTTTTCTCCTAAGTGATTATTCCACGAAGGTACAGGGATGATTCAGCCAAATCCACAATTTCTCATTTGGATAAACTCCTGGTGGCCTCTACTGAGGGATTTCAGCTTCCAACTTCTGGACTCTCCATCCAGCTGTTATATTATGGAAATTTACTTTTAGAATATATTCTAAGAACAGAAGTCCTTCCAAGTACTTCCCTAACAAGTGTTTCTATAAAACTGAATGGCACTTGTAGCATTGAAAATCATTAGAAACACATATCTTTTGCATATTACAATAATACAAAAAGGAAAGATTTGTATCTTCTCCAAATAGTAGTTCTTTTCTAATATAAATTTGAGCTTCAGATGTGTTTGCTTAAGAGCGTGAAGGAACTAATATCCTTCCTTTTGTGGTAATTATTACTTGAACACTGTGATTTTTGTTTTTTTTTTTTTTCTCTAAGGAAGTACATCTAACCATTGCTTAATATCTGGCAGTCTCTGAAGCAAAAGAAAGAAACATTTAATATTCTTTGCATCATTTTCCATCCAAATAATAATATCAAAATTCTCAGACACTGGTTATGAAAATATAGAAATTGTGGTAACAGCCAATTAGTTCCCAGAAAGTCTTGCAGTTTCAAAATTTTTCCACAATAATTATGCATTGAAAAATCTCCTGATACAAACACAAGTCTTAGTAAGAATAATAGGTCAAATCAGCCTAATTTTTCCTACTTCCAAGTACAGAGTCTGAAACAACATTCACAGAACAAGAACAAAAGCAACAACGAAATATCAATATATATCCAATACTGCGTCACAATAACTGTGACATAGGGACAGTATTACATTTATATTTACATCAAGGGATTGTTGAGTCCCCCAAATACGTCAGCATTCAATGTATCTCTCTGTGGTAGGATATGATAGGGGAAATCTGGGCCGCTTTTCCATTTGGTTCAATGCAGGTATCAGGTTCCTTCTAGGACTGATTTAGGTTTCTTCAAGGTCATGCCCAGCATGTGGACATTCTATTGACAATATACCCTTCTTTTCACTCTGCTATGGAGATCAACAGAAAAAGGGAAATTTTAAGACTGAGAAACTGATTTGTTTCACAAATCAGTTCACAGAACTCCTTCCTTGAAACAATTTTGAGGCTTTAAATAATTACTTTACAAAGGTAAATAATATTATATGTTCTACCTCCAGAAAACTTTGGGAATGGATTATATTAGATGTAGTGGCTACGTCTACACTTTTCAGTGGTTGTATTACTAGTGTCCAAAAGTGATAGTCATAAATCCCTTTCCAAATGTTCAGTGATAGTAATCACTTTTTTTTTTAAGATTTTATTTATTTATTTAACAGACAGAGATCAAAAGTAGGCAGAGAAAGAGGAAGGGAAGCAGGCTCCCCACTGAGCAGAGAGCCCGATGCAGGGCTCAATCCCAGGACCCTGAGATCATGACCTGAGCCAAAGGCAGAGGCTTTGGCCTCTGCCAAACTGGCCTCTGCTCACTGAGCCACCCAGGGACCCCAGATAGTAATCACTTTTAAGAGAACTTTTCATGAACGTCATCTCCCTTAATCACTTCACACCTAATATTTTGGATCTCAGATCTTGGCCAAACATTCTGTTAATGTGAATAAAATAAATGGTTGATTTAAGATCTGGCTATCTGGGATCCAATATAAATCTTTCTCTCTCTCACCCCTCTTCCTCATTCAAGATAAATAAATCATCTGTTTTCTGGTGAGATCTTGACTAAGACAATGTTGCTACAAAAGTAGAATTATGTTATATACAATGATTTACATCAATATTTTTCATGTAAATAATGTAAACATCTTCACTCCTGAAAATACTCTCTAATTAGGCTAGTACATTTTTTCTGTAGTACTCTTTATTCAAACAAAATCTTGAAAGCAAATGAAATGCAAATGTCTTAGGCTTTACTAACGTTGATCACACACTTCTTTGTGTTACCAGATCATGTTGACAAAACAGCCACTAATCTAAACACATAAAACATAAATTATCAAGGAACATCTCCACTTATACAGGAATCCAAATGGGGGTCTGACCCTTAACTACTTGGAAAAACTAGAAGCAATAATTTATATTTGTCAGAATGTCCCTATTTTTGTCTTTCAAGCATATGAAAGAATCGCCATGTTTTGTCCCCGGAGAGGGTACCGATGGCCATTTGACTTGATTTGGTCAGTGATATAAGAGCAGAAGTTACATGTTGCTACATATGGAAGCAGCAGTGAGCCTGTGTGCTGTTCCTCAAGCTGCCTCCCTTCCCCAGGGCTCCAGAGATTATGGAAGTTTATGTCAAAATGAAGCTTCCATGATCCTGGGGTCCTGCATAGCTGATGAGGAGAATTCCTCTGACAACACAGTATGAGTATTTAGGATCTACAAGGAACACACTTCACTGTGTCAACACACTGACATCGAGAGTGTTTTTTGTTATTTCAGTGTAATCTTGCCAAATGTCTACCTACGCTTCCGTCACCATCCATATTCTGTAAACACAGCACAGAGATCTCCTCTCCCACACTGTTGCTAGATTCTACACAAAGGAAGAGAAGGTGTCCTTCCTCCAAAGACTGTGTGTGCCACTTGGGCAGCCAAAGAACTGTTTATTTTACAGCTAAAGCAGCCTCTCTCTTCAATGATTTCATGAGTTCTGATCATTGCCCTTGCCCTAGAAATTTCTGAGACCTTTTGCTCCTATCTTCAAGGACCTAAAGTCCAAAGGAAGAGATTAGGAGAGAAAATATGGCTATATATTTTTCCCATAGTCCTATGCTATCTGTTGTCCCACATAAACACAATAATAACAATGACAACAACAAAAGTCTCTCTTTTGTTCACTTGTAAAACAAATATGCTCTGCTAATGAATGACTGTAAACAGTCGGTGGGAAAGCGGGGTGGGGGGGCGGTGGGCAGACAAGTGATTCAGAATATTACATTCTAAGCCACACCTTACCTATCCAAAAACATCCTGTTCAACAATAAAACAGATAATCTAGGGCCTGAGGACTATTCTATTCCTGTTATATTAGAGACTTTATAGGATTTAAAAATCCACCAAGCTATAAGAGCTTTTAAACTGGATGAGTGATGTAGATAGGAACTATTATCTAATTTCATCCATCTTTTACCGTTAGATCAGATTGTTTAAAGTGTCTTGTCTTTCTACCCAATTTTAATGCTTTTTAGAGGATATCCCAGGTAACTGTTAATATCTTAACTCACACAAAGTTCTAATTTTCAGCATAATCAGTAACATGAAATTCTCAGAGTGGATGGAAATGCCAATAATGTTAACCAGCTTATAGTTTAAAATTAAAAAGAAATCATTTTCATGGCATATTTTATATTCACTCATTAAAGACAAAGATGTAGTGGAATATCATAATTTGATTTTCTGTATTTCTTAAGTAAGGGTCAAAGCCATTAGTTACTCTGGTTTGCTCCAAATAGTAATGTAAATATGTGATATCAAAGGGGCTCGGATCTAATTTGCCCAAGACTTTGAAATCTATTGGATATAGCTTTTATATTAAGTATATCTTTTATATTATAACATGTTTTCACTGTTATGTGTATTTACGGTATATGCGTGTTTATGGTGTATGTGTGCTTATGGTGGTGTGGGGGAGAGTTTCAGAGATGATAGTAATCAACCTAGGTTAGGGAGAATACATACTTTTAGCTTTTATAATAATCAGCAAATTTCCACGGATTGTGTGGGATAGCGAAGGGGCTAGTCTGAACTAGTAGAAAGGCTTGATGGTGCTGTCCCTGAGTCTGGTTCTAGGACTTTTCCACTGCCAGCATCTGTGAGAGCTTATGTTTCTCTCCATCTGCTTTTATGTTTCTGGGAACTATTTCTTAGAAGGGTTTTATGGTGTTAGTTTCTTTACTCTTTTCCATCTGCTTTCTATAGTCCAGAAACTTCTTATATTTCTTCTTCATTCATGACACAATTTCTTGTTTTAGTACTATTACTGAATACTATTTTTCTGGCATTTTAAGGCTTTGAGGCAGAAGTGTGTGTTCATCCAAATCCAACCTAAAGCTCATTTTGAGAAGATTCTGTAAACCTCTTAGCAAAACCAGTTTTATTTTAAATCTACAAAATTTCAGGACACCCGCGTGGCTCAAATGGTTAAGCAGTTGCCTTTGGCTCAGGTCATGACCCCAGGGTCCCGGGATACAGTCCAGTTGGGCTCCCTGCTCTGCAGGGAGCTTGCTCCTCCCTCTTCCTCTGCCTGCTGTTCCCCTTTCTCGTGGTCTCTCTCTCTCTCTCTATCAAATAAATAAATAATATCTTAAAAAAATAATAAAATAAATTTTAAAAAATTAAAAATCTACAGAATTTCTACCTATTAAATTCATGGAAATATATTTGGGGCCAATTGCTCTAATAGAGTAAACATGTAAAATAGCCATTTGATTTTTAAAATATTGTATGAATATTTTGAGCCTGAGTGGCTCAGTTGGTTAAGACTTCTGTTCAGGTCATGATCTCAGGGTCCTGGGATCAAGAGCATTGGGCTTCCTGCTCAGCGAGGAGTCTGCTTCTCCCTCGCCTTGGCCTGTTTCCCAACTTGCACACTTCCTCTCTCTCTCTGAAATAAGTAAATAAAATCTTTTAAAAAATAAAGTATTGTATTAATACAAAGAAACTAACTTCTTAAATTCATGTAGTCTATTCAAAAACTTTAATGTTTAGAAAATGTGCTGTTTCCCATTATATATTTTATGGACTAAATTAATATTCACTCTATTTCAGTTATTTCAAATACATGTAGAGGCTGTAACATGTTACATATGTGCATTGCATGAGCAATAATACAAGTATGAGTGTAACGTTGACGCATAAATACCACCAACTAATACTTACTGAACACTTACGATATATACAAACATTGTGCTAATCAATGTGTAAGCTCTTCTCATTTAATGTGAACAGCTACTCTTTGAGGTAGACATTATTATTATCTTCATTTTGCATATAAAAACCGGTGGCATTCAGTGGGATAAGTCTCAAAATGTCTATGCACAAAGGACAGTGATCATAAAAATTAGGGAAGGAAAGTTGTCATAAAGAAACACACAAGCCATCGATCATCTAGAGTGAAGATTTGCCAAATGAGTGGGAATAGGCTTATCTTAGAGAAAAAGGGAAGGGATCATCTCCGCAGAGACCTGAATGCATATCAACATTTCAATGTTGAATTAAATGGTGCCAAGAAATCACTGGATGTGAAGCTCTCTGTGTTAAGAGCATGGATTCAGACCATATCTAAAAATGAGGAAGAAGGCATACAAATGTATTTATCATGCTGGTAACACTGTCAGCCTTGAATTTTAGATTAAAGCCTTTTATAATTTATATGCAATTTAATGCAGCTTCTTTTATTTTATTCTATTTTATTTTTAATTTTATTTATTTATTTGACAGAGAAGGATCACAAGGAGGCAGAGAGGTAGGCAGAGAGTTAGGCAGAGAGCAGGCTCCCTGCTGAACAGACAGCCTGATGCAGGACTCAATCCCAGGACTCTGAGATCATGACCTGAGCCGAAGCAGAGACATAACCCACTGAGCCACCCAGGCCCCCCAATGCAGCTTATTTTAAAATTCCTTTCTTTTTTTTAAGTGAAAAATAGACATGAACTGCATAGCATGTTTTACATAATTTCCTTACTTATGTTACATCATGTGATCGCCAACAATAAGTTAATAAAGTAAATAGTCATAGGTTCATGTTACAGATTAAGAAAGTGAGGCAGAGAATGGAAAAGCAAACTGTTCAAGACAGCAGGGTTTGTAGGTGGTGGATCCACAATGTGAAACGTCCAGACTCCAAAACTTGGCCACTACTTAGAACTATTGGAAGTCAGAGCCTCCTGACGGGGATGCAGCAACACAGCATTCCCTAAGTATTTGATACATGAATAAAAACACAGTGTAATGTACAAAATGCACTTTATTTGATGGTAAAGAAATTACTTACCCATAAAAGAATCAGCTATAATCAACTGATTGTTATTTATAATTCTTTTTAAATCGTAAGATGCTATATATAAGCAAAAAACCATTCTTGAAATTGTTCTAAGGTTAGCTGTATATGAAAGTAAGTAATTTCACTGTTTGAAGAAGACTCAGAGCATTTACACATTTAAATGGCATTTTGATTTTCACAAGTTTGGGTCCTGGTCCTTGGTCCTCAGTGTGGTCATTTGTTACTGCTTTTACTTCCTTTTACCACTGATTTTACCATATAAATCTCATGTCTTACAGTGACCCTCTCCTGCTGCCTCCCCATGAGATGTAGAAAAGCTTTAATACTGCCAAATGGTTTTCCTTAGATTTGTTTAACCAAGTGTTTGTGAATTCCGTGGTGCTACACACCTGCAAGTTAATGATCGTCTGGTGAAACGCTTCAGCCTGTAAAGAATTCCATTTTTGACAACCATTTGAGCGTATTGGTTCTCTCTCTCTCCTCCAAGATACACATGCTAAGCTTAAACATGTAACTGTCAATGAATCGGGAGGAAATTGTAGCAAGCTTAATTTTTTTTTTTAAATACCTAACGTCTTGCCCTGGAGTAGTAAACAGACCAAAAGAGTACTGGGGGAATCCCTGGAAAAATGTGTTCACATGAACCTTGTAATATATAGTCCTATCGGTTAAGGCCACTGAGAGAAGTGCACGGGTGTTAAGGAAATTCCAGAACCCAAGTTTGCAACTGAGTTATGCCCAATAATCCTGTTCTGAGAACTACTTTGGCAACCACATAGCTTACCTTCAAAGGCTAATCCTTTTTTTAGTGATTTTTAGAGTACATGCTCCAAGAATTTGTAGGAATTTTGCTTGTAATGTTGTATATTTTTAATTATACCACCACCACCACCCACTCCAGTATCAACAACACTAAGAATATCCATCAACTTTACCACACACTCACCAAACCAATGAATACGACCATCATCACCACTGTCGCCACCACCACATCACCCCCAAAATAGCAGTAGCACCAATATCATCATGACCCTTACCCTCATCGCCAACAACACTATCACATTTACCTCCAACTAGAACAATGAGAGAACTCTGTATATTTCCTCAAGAACAAGAATTTAGTGAGAATGTAAAGGGGTCTTTTTCCTCTTTTCTGCTGCACCATCTCCAAATGTGAGGAATTTAGTCTTTGTTTTGTTAGACCATTAAAATATCAACTAATATTTTCAGACACAAGGAGAATCATTGAAAGCCATTTATTTCTGCTTTAAACAGAGCCATGTTTCACTACCACTGGTTTGATTTTTATAGAAAAACTACAAAGTCTACCCTTTTTTTAAAGGTTTTATTTATTCATTTGACAGAGAGAGAGAGGTTGAGAGAGAGAGAGAGAGAGAGAGCACAAGTAGGGAGAGTGGAAGAGGGAGAAGCAGGTTCCCCACTGAGCAGGGAGGCTGATGAGGGACTGGATCCCAGAACCCCAACATCATCACCTGAGCCAAAGGCAGTCACTTAACCAACTGAGCCACATAGGAGCCCAAAATCTATTCTTCATAAGACCAGGAAGTTTAATGGGCAGACACAAAAACAGTACTCAGCCTCACTTTTAGCTACAGAAATAAACATTATACATATTCACATAGTTCGGAGAGTAGTATAAGAATTTACACCTATATAAATTTATAAATACCTATATAAATTTATAAGTATGTAATAAAAATCCTTGGGATCTGTTTCAAGAAACTTAGTGATATATAAGAGAAGGTTATTAGCATACTGAGGGCAGTTGTCAATGTGATTAACTAGCATTTAGGTGGCAGCTTTAAATTTTGGGACTCATTTTATTTCAGTTAGGAGATAAGACACGTTGAAGAGGGAAATGTTAAACTGAGCATCAATGTTTAGTGCAAATGGCAGGCACATGGCAATGCAAAGAGATGATACTGAATAGGCATTTATGAATGTTAATTGTCTTTCACATATTAAATGATCTTAAATCTTAGTTAATGAAGAACATAATTTAATACTTTATTTTTATAATGTATTTTACTTCTTTTTTAATTTTTTTAATTTTTTATTTATTTCTTATCTTTTATAAACATATAATGTATTTTTATCCCCAGGGGTACAGATCTGTGAATCACGAGGTTTTCACACTTCACAGCACACACCATAGCACATACCCTCCCCAATGTCCATAACCCCCCTCCCCCTCTCCCAACCCCCCCCCCTCCCCCCCAGCAACCCTCAGTTTGTTTTGTGAGATTAAGAGTCACTTATGGTTTGTCTGCCTCCCAATCCCATCTTGTTTCATTTATTCTTCTCCTATCCCCCTAACCCCCCATGTTGCATCTCCATGTCCTCATATCAGGGAGATCATATGATAGTTATCTTTCTCCGACTGACTTATTTCACTAAGCAAGATACCCTCTAGTTCCATCCACGTCGTTGCAAATGGCAAGATTTCATTTCTTTTGATGGCTGCATAGTATTCCATTGTGTATATATACCACCTCTTCTTTATCCATTCATCTGTTGATGGACATCTAAGTTCTTTCCATAGTTTGGCTATTGTAGACATTGCTGCTATAAACATTCGAGTGCACATGCCCTTTCAAATCACTACGTTTGTATCTTTAGGGTAAATACCCAGTAGTGCAATTGCTGGGTCATAGGGTAGTTCTATTTTCAACATTTTGAGGAACCTCCATGCTGTTTTCCAGAGTGGTTGCACCAGCTTGCATTCCCACCAACAGTGGAGGAGGGTTCCCCTTTCTCCGCATCCTCGCCAGCATCTGTCATTTCCTGACTTGTTAATTTTAGCCATTCTGACTGGAGTGAGGTGATATCTCATTGTGGTTTTGATTTGTATTTCCCTGATGCTGTGTGATGTGGAGCACTTCTTAGAGCTGTTTTAGATTTATAGGAAAAATATGAAGATTGTATAGAGTTCTGCTAACCCCACATCCAGATTTCCCTATTATCAGTATCTTACATTAGTATGGTATGCCTGTTAAAATTTATCTGCCATTATTAACATCATTATTATTTAAAATCTATACTTTATTCATTATCCCTTAGCTTTTATTTGCCATCCTTAATCTGTTCCAGGATCCCATCACATTACATTTAACTGTCATATCCCTTTAGGATCCAGTTGGTTAGGACAGTTTTTCAGACTTCCTTTGTTTTTGATGATCTAGACAGGTTTTTTGTTTTTGTTTTTTCTCATTTCTTAATTTTTCATTTTTATTTTTTATTTTGTATTTTATATTTAAATTCCATTTGCCAAGATATAGTACATCATTAATTCTTTATGTAATGTTCAATGATTCACTGGTTGAGTATATCACCCAGTGCTCATCCTATCACATGCCCTCTTTAATGTCCATCAACCAAGTTATCCCATCCCCCTCCGCATCTCCCTTTGAGAAATCCTCACTTTGTTTTCTGGAGTCAAGAGCCCATTATTGGTTTGTTTCCCTCTCTGATATCTTCCCATTCAATTTTTCTCCCACCCCTATTTTCCTCTTCACTATTCCTCATGTTCCACACAGATAATCTTGACAGTTTCAAGGAATATTGGTCAGTTATGCAGTAGGATATCTTTTACTGGAATTTTATACTTTTCTCATGACTAGACTATAGTTATGAGTTTCTTAGAGGAAGACCACAAGGTAAAGTGCTATTTTTATTACATCACATCAAGGATACATACTATTTTTTGATAAGATTCTATTTATTTGAGAGAGAGAGAGAAATTGTGAGCTGGAGGAAAGGCAGAGGGAGAAGCTACTCTCTGCTGAGCAGCGAAGCCCAATGGAGGACTCCATCCCAGGACCCTGAAGATCATGACCTGAGCTGAAGGCAGATGCTTAACCGATTGAGCCACCCAGGAACCCACAGGTACATGCGGTTAATGTAAGTTTTCAGTGTTGATATTGCTCTTGATCACCTACCCAAGGTGGGACTTGTTGGTGCATCCATTTTAAAGTTATTTTTCTTACTCTTTCCTTACTGCACTTTTTTTTTGAAAAAAAAAAAAAAAAAAAAAAAAAAAAAGAAAGCCAGCATGTGCAACTCACAATTAAGTGAAGTTTATGCTGTATGTCTGTGAAACCAGTGTAAATACATAAATTATTTTAAATTCTTTAGCATGAGAGATTCATCTCTTCTCTCCCATTTATTTGGTTATTTATTTATTAAATTATGGGCTTGTGGATGTTTATTTTATAGTTTAAGTCTTAATCCAGTACTATTTTTATTTTAGTGTTCAAATTTTTCTAGCTTTGGTGATTGGGCATTTTTCATCTGGTGTCTTTAACGTACTCAAATGATTGTGGGAGGGATGTGTATGTGTGTGTATGTGTGGTGTGTCTGTGTGTAGTACTCTCATACTTTCTAGAACTACAAAAGACTCCAGGGTGATCTTGTATATTTCCTGCTCCAGTCCTACCATTAGCCATTAATGTAAGGACCCCAGATTTCTTTTATTGGAGATCAATATTAGAAATTAAGATCTAGGAGGATGTGTGCTCATTGTTACTGGGATATATTTGCTTCATGGTCCTCTTAGCTGGCAGAGGAGAGAAATATGTGTAGATATAAGAGTGTATGTTCATGTATCTTCAAATATGTTTATATGTTAACACCCATATCTGTATTAAGCTAAAATGAGTTTATACTAATGTACTCAAAAGTCATCCATTACCGGGGCACCTGGGTGGCTCAGTGGGTTAAGCATCTGCCTTTGGCTCAGGTCATGATCTCAGGGTCCTGGGATTGAGCCCCACATGGGGCTCTCTGCTCAGTGGGAAGCCTGCTTCCTCTTCTCTCTGACTGCCTCTCTGCCTACTTGTGATCTCAATCTCTCTCTCCCTGTCTCTCTCTCTGTTAAATACATAAATAAAATCTTAAAAAAAAAAAGTCATCCATTACCAAGTGAATCATTCTGGCCTCTCCCCTTGGTTATCTGTAACTTCCCACTTAACAAAGAAATCTGGATTCCACTTGAACAGTTTACCTAATTGTTCATTTCTAGTAATCATGTATCCTGGCGTCATAGTTTCTTTTTTTTTTCCATTTTATTTATTTTTTCAGTGTAACAGTATTCATTGTTTTTGCACAACACCCAGTGCTCCATGCAAAACGTGCCCTCCTCATTACCCACCACCTGTTCCCCAGGTGTTCTCCCACCCCTGACCCTTCAAAACCCTCAGGTTGTTTTTCAGAGTCCATAGTCTCTTATGGTTCGCCTCCCCTTCCAAATTTTTTTTTTAATAAACATATAATGTATTTTTATCCCCAGGGGTACAGGTCTGTGAATCGCCAGGTTTACACACTTCACAGCACTCAGGATAGCACATACCCTCCCCAATGTCCATAGCCCCCTCCCCCTCTCCCAATCCCACCTCCCCCCAGCAACCCCCAGTTTGTTTTGTGAGATTAAGAGTCATTTATGGTTTGTATCCCTCCCAATCCCATCTTGTTTCATTTATTCTTCTCCTATCCCCCTAACCCCCCATGTTGCTTCTTCATGTCCTCATATCAGGGAGATCATATGATAGTTGTCTTTCTCCAATTGACTTATTTTACTAAGCATGATACGCTCTAGTTCCATCCACGTCGTCGCAAATGGCAAGATTTCATTTCTTTTGATGGCTGCATAGTATTCCATTGTGTATATATACCACCTCTTCTTTATCCATTCATCTGTTGATGGACATCTAGGTTCTTTCCATAGTTTGGCTATTGTAAACATTGCTGCTATAAACATTCGGGTACACGTGCCCCTTCGGATCACTATGTTTGTATCTTTAGGGTAAATACCCAGTAGTGCAATTGCTGGGTCATAGGGTAGTTCTATTTTCAACATTTTGAGGAACCTCCATGCTGTTTTCCAGAGTGGTTGCACCAGCTTGCCTTCCCACCAACAGTGTAGGAGGGTTCCCCTTTCTCCACATCCTCGCCAGCATCTGTCATTTCCTGACTTGTTAATTTTAGCCATTCTGACTGGTGTGAGGTGATACCTCATTGTGGTTTTGATTTGTATTTCCCTGATGCCGAGTGATGTGGAGCACTTTTTCATGTGTCTGTTGGCCATCTGGATGTCTTCTTTGCAGAAATGTCTGTTCATGTCCTCTGCCCATTTCTTGATTGGATTGTTTGTTCTTTGGGTGTTGAGTTTGCTAAGTTCCTTGTAGATTTTAGATACTAGCCCTTTATCTGATATGTTGTTTGCAAATATCTTCTCCCATTCTGTCAGTTGTCTTTTGGTTTTGTTAACTGTTTCCTTTGCTGTGCAAAAGCTTTTGATCTTGATGAAATCCCAATAGTTCATTTTTGCCCTTGCTTCCCTTGCCTTTGCCGTTGTTCCTAGGAAGATGTTGCTACGGCTGAGGTCGAAGAGGTTGCTGCCTGCATTCTCCTCAAGGATTTTGATGGATTCCTTTCTCACATTGAGGTCCTTCATCCATTTGGAGTCTATTTTCGTGTGTGGTGTAAGGAAGTGGTCCAATTTCATTTTTCTGCATGTGGCTGTCCAATTTTCCCAGCACCATTTATTGAAGAGGCTGTCTTTTTTCCATTGGACATTCTTTCCTGCTTTGTCGAAGATTAGTTGACCATAGAGTTGAGGGTCTATTTCTGGGCTCTCTATTCTGTTCCACTGATCTATGTGTCTGTTTTTGTGCCAGTACCATGCTGTCTTGATGATGACAGCTTTGTAATAGAGCTTGAAGTCCAGAATTGTCATGCCACCCACTTTGGCTTTCTTTTTCAATATTCCTTTGGCTATTCGAGGTCTTTTCTGGTTCCATATAAATTTTAGGATTATTTGTTCCATTTCTTTGAAAAAAAATGGATGGTATTTTGATAGGGATTGCATTAAATGTGTAGATTGCTTTAGGTAGCATGGACATTTTCACAATATTTATTCTTCCAATCCAGGAGCATGGAACATTTTTCCATTTCTTTGTGTCTTCCTCAATTTCTTTCATGAGTACTTTATAATTTTCTGTGTATAGATTCTTAGCCTCTTTGGTTAGGTTTATTCCTAGGTATCTTATAGTTTTGGGTACAATTGTAAATGGGATTGACTCCTTAATTTCTCTTTCTTCTGTCTTGTTTTTGGTGTACAGAAATGCAACTGATTTCTGTGCATTGATTTTATATCCTGACACTTTACTGAATTCCTGTACAAGTTCTAGCAGTTTTGGAGTGGAGTCTTTTGGGTTTTCCACATATAGTATCATATCATCTGCGAAGAGTGATAGTTTGACTTCTTCTTTACCAATTTGGATGCCTTTAATTTCTTTTTGTTGTCTGATTGCTGAGGCTAGGACTTCTAGTACTATGTTGAATAGCAGTGGTGATAATGGACATCCCTGCCGTGTTCCTGACCTTAGTGGAAAAGCTTTCAGTTTTTCTCCATTGAGAATGATATTTGCGGTGGGTTTTTCATAGATGGCTTTGATAATATTGAGGTATGTGCCCTCTATCCCTACACTTTGAAGAGTTTTGATCAGGAAGGGATTCTGTACTTTGTCAAATGCTTTTTCAGCATCTATTGAGAGTATCATATGGTTCTTGTTCTTTCTTTTATTAATGTGTTGTATCACATTGATTGATTTGCAGATGTTGAACCAACCCTGCAGCCCTGGAATAAATCCCACTTGATCGTGGTGAATAATCCTTTTAATGTACTGTTGAATCCTATTGGCTAGTATTTTGGCGAGAATTTTTGCATCTGTGTTCATCAAGGATATTGGTCTGTAGTTCTCTTTTTTGGTGGGATCCTTGTCTGGTTTTGGGATCAAGGTGATGCTGGCCTCATAAACTTAGTTTGGAAGTTTTCCTTCCATTTCTATTTTTTGGAACAGTTTCAGGAGAATAGGAATTAGTTCTTCTTTAAATGTTTGGTAGAATTCCCCTGGGAAGCCGTCTGGCCCTGGGCTTTTGTTTGTTTGGAGATTTTTGATGACTGTTTCAATCTCCTTACTGGTTACTGGCTTCATAATTTCTAATGCATATTACTTTGGGAGACATGCTTGTCAACTAGATTATTATGCATATATACAGTTCCTTTTCCCTTTTGTCTTACAGATTCCTCATTTCCAAAATTACTTAGATAGGTATCCTACCCCTCACACTCCCCCACTACATTCAGTTATACTGTTTCCTATATTTGCAATAAAATTAGATTATTCTGCTACTGTCTGTGTTCCATCCTGGAAACTCTTGATCTCCTAAATTACTTTTAAAATTTGCAAGTTTCATTACTATTCTATAAAGTTTCATGGCTCTTAACAAATGTATACTTTTGTGTATACACAATTATGGTATACAGAATATTTAAACTGCCCTAAAAACGTCTTCCATCTTCACCTAAACACCATTCCTTCTTGCTTTTCAACCCCCTAGGCTTATCTACCTACCCCTAGTGCTGTAATCATTAAATGCATTGTTTGTATTATTATTTTAAACATTTATTTTTATATCACTAAGGGTAAGAAAAAATATTCTACTTTTTGTGTTCATTTTCTAACATTTGTCCTTTCTTTATATAGATTTGAGTATTTAACCTCTATGTTTTTCATCTTCCTTAAATATGATATTTCTTTTAGGGCAAGTCTGTTGACTATGAATTCCTGAAGTTTTCATTTTTCTGAGAAAGTCTTTATTTCTTCTTTACTTCTGAAGCATGATTTTACTGGATAAAGAGTTCTGGACTGGTAGCTTTTTTAACTACATTAAAATTTTCATTCCACTCTCTTTTTATGTGTTTTCTGATGAGAAGTCCAATATAATTCTCATCCTTTTTCTTTTATAAATAAGATGTTGCTCTCCCTTGGCTTCTTTCAAGATTTTATCTTTATCTTAATTCTCTTAATTTTCAGCAGTTTGAATACATTATGCCAGATTTTTCCATCTTCAGCCTGCTCAATTCACTCTGAGCTTCCTCGATCTATTGTTTATTATATGTCATTAACTATGGAAATACTTGGCTATTTTATTTTAAATACCCCCCCATTTCCATTTTATTTCTTCCCTTTTTGGTATTCTAATGATATCTTTTGGAATTATCCCATGGCTCTTAGATATCATGTTTTTCTTTGTCTCATTCTTTGGGTGTTTCTTGGGTTTTGTTTTTTGTTTTTGCTTTGTTCTTTCTGCCTTTCTGACAATCTTTCCTATTCCTCTTGCTTTGTGCATTTCAGTTTGGGATGTCTCTATGGTCATATATTTCAGCTCACTGATTTTTTCCTCAGCTGTGTCCAGTTAGTTGAGGAGATGATCAAAGACATTATTATACCAGTTGCAATGTTTTTGATTTCTAGCATTTCCTCTTCACTCTTTCTTTGTGTATTCATCTGTTTGCTCACATTCCCTGTCTGTTCTTCCATGGTGTCTATGTCTTACAGTAGTGTCCGTAACGTGTTAATCATAGCTGTTTTAATTCCCGTCTGATCATTTTAACATCTGTTTTGTGTCTGTATGTTTCTGACGTTTGCCTTGTCTCTTCTGATTGTGCTCTTTCTTGCCTTTTAGCACACTTTGTAATTCTTTTGTTGACATCTGGACATGATGTATTGAGTGTTTGAGGTCTTTGGTGTGATGGTTTATGCTAATCTAGTTTGGAGTTCTGCTTGTTTAATACTTGCCACAGGTGTAAATGCCAGAAGCTTCAAATTCCTCTGCTGTCTTCCATTTTGCCTCCCCTGTTGTCCTTGGGATTTGCTAAAAGTTCTTTCTGACCTAGAGTTTTTGTCTTGCAACCCTTTTATCTGTAATCCACTGGTATTAACCTGGATCCCTGTTGTTTCCAGGGCAGGATGTGGAGGAAGGGAAGTATTCTATAGTCATTTTATAGTCTTACGTTTACATCTCAGTATCTCACTTGGGCCAAATCCCTCTACTGTGACTTCCACAAGAATTTAATACTTTTTTTTTTCCCCCTCGCTTAGGTGAAACAGGAAGCCTAGAGGGGCTAGAATTAGGCAAATGCCTTTCCATGCGTGAGATAGGACTCTGTTGAAATCCTGTTCTGTGGAGAGTAGTCTCTTGTTATGGAACAACATTCTTGGTGTATTTCTAATGGTTCTTCACTTCTCTCTTGGCCAGTCACCTGCAATCTTGCTTGACTCTTCACCGTTAGAATTTGGCAAGGTTTTAGAAGTATACCCCACCAAGACTGTGGCCTATGGGAGTTTCTCACTCTTATGCTAATATACAGTCAGCCTCATATAGCTTATAAAAATTTGCATTCAAGTGTTCATACCAGGTCATGACTTGAGCAGCAGCTGCCCCACGTAAGCAGACCTGGGCTTTGACCCTCAGGTTTGCTGTCTCTTCACATTACAGGGTGGTGTTTTAGCCTGCAATCGTAGTTTTCCAATAAATACAAGAAAAGTCATTAGTTTTCAATTCATTAAGCTTTTTCTTATTGTAACAATGGAGCAGCACATTCCAGTCTCTTTACATATAGGAACTAACCCTGGAACACTCCTTTTAATGTTATCGGTTTTGATGGCAAATGTGATACAGAAGATAACAAAGTATTACACGTTTTAAGTATATTTCTATTATAGAAGTTTTCATACAAGTTGACATTAATAATAATATTGATTAAACACTGAAGTTAAAACTTCATGATGATCAGGTGAAAAAAACAAGACTTTTTAAAATGAGACTTAAAATATATTCACATTTGTTATATTAATATTTATTATGCTAACATATGCTATCCTAGAATTATTCAAAATATCAAACGAAATGCTATGTGAAAATGTATTAGAAATAGGATTCTGACAAAAATGCAAACCATTTTTGTTTATTTATTTATTTATTATTAAGATGAATTTCATGAATTGACTAATTTTTTCCCGTTTCTCTGTATTTTTAGTCCTAAATAAATAGCATGCTTAAATTTGATGATAAGAGGGTCATTTTTCTTTTTGATAATGAGGTCATTCTGATTAACCTTTGCAACATTACTTTTACTTTTTAAGAAAAAATAGTTTATAGTTTCACGTATCTCTAGATTAGTATAAATAATAAATAAGTGTGTTGTACTAAAGGCATACTGAACACAATTGTCCAATTAGGAATCAGGAAACTATATATTTTTTATATCTAGATCAGAGGTCAACCAAACAGTGGACTGGACCAAATCCAGCCCAGAGCCTGTTTTTGTAGATAAAGCTTTGATGGAATACAACAATCCCATTTATTTATATCTTGTCTGTTATTCTTTCAGAGCTGATAAAACAGTTCTTTTGCAACAGAGACCTTATGAATCACAAAACTAGAATAATTTTTAGCTTTCTTTTTGCAGAAAAAGTTTGCCTATCACTACTTTAGATGGATCCCAATTTGACATAAGATGATTTCATAATTTAACCTTTTGGTATGGAGTATATTTTGATTAATTAAATAATATAAATCTTATTTTAAAAATCACTTGAGGGGCGCCTGGGTGGCTCAGTGCGTCAAAGCCTCTGCCTTTCGCTCAGGTCATGATCCCAGAGTCCTGGGATCGAGCCCCGCGTCAGGCTCTCTGCTTGGCAGGGAGCCTGCTTCCTCCTCTCTCTCTCTCTGCCTGCCTCTCTCCCTACTTATGATCTCTATCTGTCAAATAAATAAAATCTTTAAAAAAAAAAAAAATCACTTGATATTCCTAGAATATATTTACTTTGCCAAAGAATGTATAACTATGTGTGAGTCATTTTTTAAGTGATTCATATTTTCACCAACTTAGGAAATACTGGTATACTGGATCTGGTTGGTTTCCATGTTATGTCAATTTTTAATCATTGCATATAAATAATCACAATCGATGTAACAAAAACAAAGAGAAAGTATTGATTTAATTACTTAAAGACACCTAGTATTTTACATAAAAATTCATTTAAAAAATTTGAACACCTTCTTCAGCATTAAATATGTGTTAAAAGGCACACACACACACACATATATGCATGTGTGTGTGTGTGTGTGTACATATATGTTCAAATGTGTTGTGCCAGGGAAGTTGGATTTAAAAATTTTGGTTTCATCTATTATATATTTATTTTCTCACTATATTTAATAAAAGGAAAATAATTTTCTTGGTACTTTTGTTTTTTTCTTTCCAAGCACCAATACAATAAATAAACAAATTCAAAGAGAACTTCTGAATACTGCTTTTCAAATAAAGTTGAAAAATTAATGACACTCAAATCCTATGGTCATCGGTAATTTCATGGTTGTCCTAATTTATAGCAAACTTGCATGTACATTAGCAATGTATACCTGTCATGAAGTTCAAATGTTCATTTCGATGGCTGGATGCTGTGAAAATTTATTTGTTGAAATAAAGAAACAGTTAATAGATCATGGTCAAATTGTAAACAGCACTCTTTTATGGAGGCAAAATTTCACTAGTCTGGTCTTACCTATTTAATACTCAAACAACACAAAGAGCAGATTTCCAAGCCTGACACAGTCTCCACTGGAAATCCATAATAGTATTCCTAGAACTCATAATTATAACTAATAATGAGTGCTTTCAAATAAGATAGGCAAAGGATATTTGGGGGATTTCTTACAACCTGCTTCAATTCATTTTGTAATGTTGCTAAAACCTACCATATGTTCAGTTTTACTAGATGCAAAAATATGAATTTACCTTCAAAAATTTTATAATCTAAAAAAGTATGAACGTCCAAAACTTTTACTTTAGTCCAAGTACTTCATATCATTAAATTCATTGGGATCTGCATATCCTTCTCATCCAAAATTCCGTGGATGCCCTAGCAACAAATTTTCCAAGCTACCACCCAGCTCCCCATTGACTAAACCTGTAAAAATTTTGTAAAACCAAAGTTTTTTTTAGATATCACATGTTACCCACCAAAACATTTCAGTCCATTGTCCTCACTCTCTCAGGGTTGCTCTGTTTTCACTATGGAACACATCAGAATATTTGATGCCTTTGTGGAGTTTTTGTACTTTCATCAAAAAAAAAAAAAAAAAGAAAGAAAGAAAAAAATGCTCTCTTTGGTAAAGGGTATTCTTCCTGGTTAAGCCAAATACAGCATACAAGCAACTGCCTATAGACAAGCAAGTCTTGTGGCAACTTATAAGTATGCTCCATATAAAATTTAGGATTCTTTAATTTTGAAATAATGGAAAATGTAACTCAAATTAGTTTAAACAATAAAGTAGATTTATGAGCTTACCTATCAGGGGAGTCCAAAGGCTCATGTTTGTTTGATTTTGGTGTTTTTCCAGCCATCAGGAAGCAGGATTTTTAAATTAGTCTACTCTGTCTTCTACAAGGAACCTTGTCTAAAGGTTAGCTTCCTTTCAAGAGGCAAAATAATCACAGAAAGATTCACATTTCTACCCTACACCTCCTGAAAAGGTATTAAGAGAGAACTTGTTATTCTAAACTCTCTTCTGCGGTCTCATTTGCTGAGCTTTGATGAAGACCTGTGGCTACAAATTGTATTATGCCCCTTATCTCCATTCCGGCACTCATATTCCATCTGAAAATACAGGCTTTGGGAAGGATGTATGAAAATCTGGATAAAAGAAGAGTAATTATCACGAGACAGTATTATGAATATTAAGGAAGTCATGAGAATGTCTCTGATACTCTACATCATCAAATGACAATCAAAGCCTAACTAATTTCTAACTGTATTTCTTAATCTTGTCAGTGTCTCTATTGTACAAAATAATTCAGTTAGGCATCATCTGCTAGAAGCTGAAAAGTCTGTACCTTCAGTTACCAAGGACACCTTGGAATAATTCATAGAAAAGCCACTTCAGTCCTGAGATTTATCTGCGCGTCTTTCTTCAGAAAGTAAAAGACGAACCAGAAAGAAATGTTCCCATTCAATTGTGCAAAACAAATGGTTTTAGGAATCTTCCATTCCTATGCAAAAGGTGAACTTGTGACTCTACTAAAGAAGAGAGCAATAGTGGTATTTTCTGTTCTTACCAGTACTTGCTTCACCTCAACACCAAATATTGAATTAATGGAAAGCATAATGATCTAATAAAAAAAAAAGACAAGTAATAATTACAAATCTCCCTTCTATGTTGATGACAGTAAATATGGAATCAACTAAAATATTCCCCCATGATGGGGTGATATTTATTTCCTTTTTAAAATAATGGTTTTTTAAGTTTAACCTTAAACCCAAGTTAATTAGAAGTTTATAGGTAAGGGCACCCGGGTGGCTTAGTCGTTAATGGTCTGCCTTTGGCTCAGGTCATAATCCCAGGGTCCTGGGACCAAGCCCCGCTTTAGGCTCCCTGCTTGGCTGGGAAGCCTGCTTCTCCCTTTCCCACTCTCCCTGCTGGTGTTTCCTCTCCTACTGTCAAATAAATTAACAAAATCTTTAAAAAAAAAAAAGAAAGAAAGAAAAAAGTTTGTAGCTCATTTTTTTCCTTATTCACATATTTCCTTCTAAAAAAGTAAAAACCTATATTTGAATGAAGTCCATGGTAATATTGAAAGTTACCTTATTCTTTGTGTACATCAATTCCTAGCCTAAAAATATTTTTAGGGAGCTTTGTTTTTCTTCTACTTTTTCTTCAACCTTCCCCCCAAAGTAACATCTCCAGACTTCATTGGAACCAATGTTAACATAGATATAATACAGACACCAGTACAAATAGAAAGAAAAAGCTTAGAATGTACCTTTCTCAAAATATTTTTTTAAAGATTTTATTTTATTTTTTTTTTATTTGACAGAGAGAGAGAGTGAGTGGGAGGGGCAGAGGGAGAAGCAGACTCCCCGCCTAGCAGGGAGACCCATGTGGGGCTGGATCCCAGGACCCTGGGATCATGACCTGAGCCAAAAGCAGATTTGTAACTGACTGAGCCACCCAGGTGCCCCTTTTCTCAAAATACTTATTGGATTTCCAGGATCAAGCCACATTCCTTCCTTCAAACATCTCCTTAACTTGGCTTCCAGGAAACCATTCTGTCGTGATTCTCTTACCTTTCACCGACTTTTGCTATTCTAATTCCTTCTCCCTAATATTCAAATACTAGTTTTTCCAAAGACTCAGGCAGACCTCTGATACTCTGTGTCTATAATCGCCTCCTTGATGCTCTTACTCAGTATCATGAATCTTACTATCCAACTGCTGAGCTCCCTCTTATTTACTATATATGACTAAAATCTCTCTCCTGAGCTCCAGACTGAAATTTAAGTTACTACTAAATCCCTCTGTTTTGTTGTATAATCAGCACCTCAAGTTTATCCACAACAAAATCACACTTCAAATGTTCCCTTTCAAATCTGGGCATCCTATAAATCTTCCCTTTCTGACACTATTCTCCCAGTTACTCAAGTCATCCTTCTGTCCCGTTTTTTTTAGAACTTGGACTTCTCTTTTCTTCTTCTTCTTCTTGTTTGTGGTTCTTTTTTATAGCACTTAAAATAATACTTCACATATAGAAAATATTCAATAAGCAATTCTTGAACAAATGTATGAGTGAATGACAACAGGAGGGGGATAAAGTTGACTTCGGTTGATTTGATTGGAGTATCCTACAAAATAAAATTTTTACAGTCAATGCACTATTCAAGTCATTGTGATGCAGATGGGAACTCTGTTCTCAAACAACCAACATGGAAGAAATTGCTTAGAGAGTGGGAAAATTGAGGAGAGGAAAATATAAAAACATTCTATGGGATGGCAATTTTCAAGCCTTGGAGAGAGAGAGCAGTGCCTGAAAAGAGAAGGGGCAGAAAGGATTAGAGAAACAGAATGAAAATAAGTGTGATTAGAGTCAAAGGAACTAAGAAAAGGATTGCAAAAGAGTCAATATCATTACATGCCCGAGAGACCAAGTTAGATAAGAACTTGGACTGACAAAAAGGGGGTTCCTAAGGAGATAATTAAGGCGGATTTAGAGAAATTATTGGGATGCAAGTCAAGTTACAACACATGGAGCATTCAATGGGAAGAAAGGAGGTGGAAATTGTGAGCACAGTTTGTAGGTTTGTTATTCTTGGCTGTAAGAAGAAGTGCAGAGAGGTGGCTGGATACAGAGCACAGAGTATAAGATGACTGTTTTCTCCACTCATGTGAAAGGAAAAATTTATATATGCCAAGGGAAAAAAATCAATAATAAGGGAACATTTGAATTCATAAGGAGATCCTTTATGGGATAAAGTCCAAGGAGAGAGAGATGTCTATGATTCTAGTTGGACAGATAGAAACAAAAATATTTATTTTATTGAAATTGACAAAATGCTCTCTTGTATCAGTTTTCTTTATGGAATAATCAGTCCTATTATTAAAGAACTTCCTCCAAAGGAAAGGTTTAAATAAAGTGATGTGAAAGAAAAGGTGGAAACAATATTAAAAATGTCTTCACTTGCAATGAGAGATAACTAGTACAAGAAGAGCCGGTACTCTTCTTGTTGTGGCCTGCATATTCTCTGCCTATGGAAAAATTAAAAGGAAAGCTAAACTCCTACTGAAAGACTTGCACGGTATAATGATCTATTCTTGGGGAAAGAAAAGGCAAAGCCTCCCCATTAGCTTTCTCTAACTAAGTAAAGATATCCCCAGGGAAAGTAAACTTTAGGACCTGCTGAGAATATAACTTCACCCAGGTGGCTTGGAGTTACCGGAGTGTGTCACTGAGAGCACATAGCATTGAATCCAATCCCCCAAAACACTAATGACATAAAACGGGAAAAGTTGGACTCTCTTACTAATAGGTAATTAATAGTCTCTTGGCAAGGAAAAAACTTACTATATTTCTGGGACTCTTCTAAAGAACACTGTACTTTTTACTTCGAGGTAAACTTGTAGGAGTCAGCAAATGCATGATCGTTGAAGAGGAATTTGAAGAATCCTGTGTTAGATGGTCCTCAGTTGCTTCTTTGGGTCACAACTGTGATGTGCTCCTAAAAATTCTAAGCCATAGTTTTATTTTGATCCTAAAATAATTTCTCAATGTTAAGATTACACGTCTATACTAAAATGGAGTGGTTTATTCAAAACGTTCCGTTTTAGTGCATTTTTGTCACTTTATTTTGGAATCTAGGAAAGTATTTTCTCGGTATATTGATGTTTCTCTAGTACAATTTTCAAACAAATGACAGTAAGAAATAGTGTGGGAACTGTCTTTTAAAATTGCTTTTCTCTGGGTGCCTGGGTGGCACAGTCAGGTTTCAACTGAGGTCTGATCTCAGGGTCATGAGGTCCAGTCCTGCACTGGGCTCTGGGCTCAGCATGGAGTCATCTTGGGATTCTCTTTCTCCCTCTGTCCCCCACACTTATGCTGTTTCTCTCTCTAAAATAAATAAATAAGTCTTTAAAAAATTGCTTTTCTCACTCATATATGGAATTTAAGAAACCAACGAAACAAGGAAAGAGGAAAGAGAGAGATAGGGACAAAAGCGAGAAACAGACTCTTCACTACAGAGAGCAAACTGATGGTGGTGGAGGAGGGGGATGGGCGGATAAGTGATGGGAATTAAGGCGGTGCACCTGTTGTGATGAGCACTGGGTGTTGTATGGAAGGGACTCACTATATTATACACCTGAAACTAATACTGCACTGTATGTTAACTGACTGGAATTGAAATAAAAACTTAAAAAAAAAAAGAACAAAGTAGAAAAAAAGAGAATAGAAGAAAAAGAGAGTGAAATATAGATAAAAATAGATTTCCCCTGACTTCTAGAAAACTCTTTGGAAGAGTATCATAAAGTTAAGTAGCTGTAATAAAATGTTTTAAGATTATAAAAATAAAATAATAAATCAATTTTCTCAGATTTTTTATTAAAAATGTTCTGGTGTAATAATACTTTGTTTAAAGGCGACTTCATAAAGTTTTTTCCTCAAGATGGAGAGATTTAAAAAGGTTATCAAGAACCAAAGTCGAATCAGATGCCGATTTCTTTCTTTGAAGCAAATAATGGTCATTTTTATTCTGGAATACTTGGTCATAAGTCATTATTACAGACAGTGAGAAAACATGAGGGGCACTTAGCAATTAAAAGATATAAGGACGAGTAGCATAGATGTTGCATAGAAACTTGTTAAAAATATAAATTATCCACCCTCAGCCCAGACCTACCAAATAAGACTCTCTACCTTGACAGGGTCCAGAGATGATAGTTATGTACATCTAGACTTATGTAAAAGGTTGAAAAGGCTGTCCTATGGTGATTACTGTGTAAGTATATACACTCAATTGTTCTTTTTAAGAGCTATGAGAAAGAAGACGTTTTCCCCTTTGGGATAACTTTTAAAACTTTCTCTCTTTCTCTCTCTCTCCTGCACTTATCCAATGAAGTACATGTCGCCTGAAGACTTTTGGCAGTCCTCTTGGAACACACCGGGGAATTTGTCTTAGAATAAAGCCTGCGCTGGAATTTTAAATGGACAAGAATTCAGTAACATCCTTGAAATGACAAATCAATCAGCCCAGAAGGTGAAACCACGTCTGGACATTTAAGTCGATCGATGTTCCTTAAATTGAACATCAAACTCCAAACTGAGTTCTATTTCTTCCAAGTAAAGTCTCAGCATGTTAGGTGATAGGTTATTGAAACATTTATTTAAAAAAAATAGATAATTGCCAGATACCAGGGTCTAAATTTTTCACAAAATTTTTAAAGAAAAGATAACACAAATGCTTGGGTAATCTCTGCAAGGACATTTTGCTTTTTCCTTCATGAAAGGCAGAATAATATTTTGAACTATTATTAATATGGAACACTTGTCTATTCCTCGTGCTTATTTTTTCTCATGCTTACAATCTTCTCCTCTTCAGACAACTAGGACATCCTATAGTCGCTAACTCCAGAGAAAGTTTGTTACTTACTAAAGAAGTACACATTTCAGAAATAACTTCTTTGGGGAAAATTTTGGCCTCAAATCAAACATTATTTTCTGGTTCAGAACACAGTTTGGCTGCTAATAGGCAGCAATATTTTCAGCCTGGCAGACACTGCTAGTCATGAGTGCTGAAAGCAAAAGAATTTCATATATTTATAAATTGAGCTTTATCTTCATATTTGTAAGTTATTTACTTTTAAAATATTCTTTTTATCCCTATGTTTATATCAATAAGAAAAATATTGTGATATTCAAAATAATAAGGAAGCACTACCATTTCATTAGAGATTGCTTACAATTCTATTTTCTCAATACGAATCAAATTTGATGTTGTTTCAGATAGAAACATGCAAGGCAACCAAAGAATAAGTATCAGTCAGAAACACTGAGATACTTGCCACTGTTTAATACACACTAAGACGAATAGAAAAAGTCACTTTGAGTGCAGATGTTCTTAACTGTAATAGTTTGAAATATAGTTTGAATTAGTTAAGCAGAAAAAGAAGAATGAATTTTAATGATAATGAGGTATTTTCAGAAAATAAGAATAATGAAGTATATAATACTTAGGTGGGGAAAAATAACCAAGAGATCCTATCTTCACCAAAGACTTCTCCAGATCAGAGTTTCTCAAACTGGCACTGTGAGCTGGGTAACCCTTTGCAAGGACAATGTCCTGTGCATGTAGCATGTTTAACAGCATCTCTAACCTCCACCCAGTAGATGCTGATAGTCCTTTCCTCAGTGTGATGGCCATACATCCCCTGGGGTCAAAATGGCCCTTAATTGAAAACCACTATGACAGATATAGAAGTAGATCTTTATTACACATAGGTATTGATTTGATGCAGATACAAATGAAGATAGATGTAGACAAAGATGGAAGCAGAGATACAGAAAATGCTACGGGTATGATCCATTGCACGTCATGACTTCCTCTTGCATTCTGATAAGAGTGAACACTGAGTTTTACAACTTAAAATTCAGCACCTGAAAATAAAACAGCTTTAGACTTCTTTCTTGTGTCATGTTTAAAAAAAAAAAAAAAGGGTGGAAGCATCTGGGTGGCTCGTTTGGTTAAGTGTTTGCCTTCTGCTCAGGTCATTATTATCCCAGGGTCCTGGGATCAAGCCCCACATGGGGCTCCTTGTTCAGCAGGGAGTCTGCTTCTCTCTCTGCTTCTCCCCCTGCTCATGGTCTCTCTGTCTCCCTCTCAAATAAATAAAATCTTAAAAAAAAAAAAAAAGAATTCCAGTAACTCAATGATCCTCCTTTGTTCGTGAGTTTCCCTCACACTAATCAACTGCATGCAGGACACATTGAATCATATCACAGTGTCATCAGCTCAACCCCAAGACCTGACCTTTACTGCTTACCTGCTTGTACCCACCAACCTTTGTCCCACATTTTTTCTTTAAGCTCTCCTTTCCAGCTTATCTCTTAACTCTGGCAAAAGACCAGACCAGCATAACATCTTCTGATGGACACCATAATTACCCCTCAAGCAATAATGACTACCCTGACAAAGAGCTCTTGTGGCCCTGACCAGTCTGAACTTAAACCCTGTCTCAGGCTTGCATAGATGGGCCATAGAGAGACCACAGTTACAGTTACCTCATTATAATGCTAAAAGCTCTGCCCAAGGAGGAGCAAAAGACTCATTTACATAACATACAATGTATGGATAGGTACCTTTCTTTAAGGTCCATGGCTGATCTCATGCTCATCATTATATATGTTGACATTATATATGTTGACATTTTTAAAATGCTCATCCTAAGTCGAACTAAAAGGAATCCATTCAACCTTGCTTAGGGAGTTCTGACTTTGGAAGTTATACCCTGTGATCTCCTTATTTGCTGCAAATAGTTTCCTTTGTGTGACAATCACGTTGTATAGTTTCTATTTGTGACTCATCAAGGAGGGAGCTCACATTAGTTCAATTACAATAATAACTCGTAACAAAATACAGAAAGATAATGTTGGGAGAATAATCACCAGAAAGGAGCAATGCTCCCAGAAAACCAGAGGCTTCCAAAGAGCCTTCATGAAATAGAAGGGAGAGAATTACCAAACAACTCAGTACAGGAGATTTTCCTGAGCAACAAACAGAATTCTTCAAAGAAAAAGGTTTCACAAAACTCCTACAAAGATTAAAAAAAAAAAAAGTATCAGGTAAAAACTTTCACAAGAAAAAAACAATTCACTGGAAAAAGAATGAGTATCGACGTGACATTAGTCACCTCATCTGTAATTACTGAAATTCAAAGAAAATCCAATCTTAAGATTCCATGGTAAATGATTTCATCCTATAATTTCATATCTATCAAAATATAGTAAAAAATGAAGATATTTTAAGGTCTCAAAAATTTTAGCTCACATCTATTTGTTTTTAGGAAACCAATGATGAACTTATTATTTTTTTTATTTCTTAAAGGTTTTTATTTATTTTGGAGATAGAGAGAGAGGGAGAGCCTGAGCAGGGGGAGGAGCAGAGGGAAAGGGACAAGCAGACTCCATGCTGGACGCAGAACCCTACCCTGGTCTAATCCTGCAACCCTGAGAGCAAGATCTGAGCTAAAATAGTCAGATGCTTAACCTACTGAGCCATCCAGGAACCCCATCAGTGGTGAATTTAGAGTAAAATATTAAAGTAAACAGTAAAACAAAAAACAAGAGATACAAGAGATAATGAATCCAGTGAAATAGAGAAGGAAGGGCCCAAAAGGACAAGTCCAGATGTGATCAGGACAAAGGATGTAAAGCAAATCCTTTGAGAGAAAAAAAACCTTTCAAGGAAGAGTAGAACTAAATCTGGGGAAAAAAACTGAGGGTTACAGAAGAGAGGGGTGTGAGGGAATGGGGTAACCAGGTAATGGGTAATAAGAAGAGCATGTGTGGTGATGAGCACTGGTGTTATATACAACGAATGAAACATTGAACACTGCATCAAAAACTAATGATATGTTGGCTAATTGAACATAATTAAAAAATTTTAATTCAACATCTTAATGCAGAAAAAATTGAAATAAAATAAATAAATCTTAGAAAATATTGATGTGCTAATGGCAAAATTTAAGAGAAAAGAAAGGTAATCGTTAATTCTAGAGAAAAGAAACTGTAAGAGGACATAAAGCCAATATGAAGTTAATCAAAATGACTCATATTTCTGAGGAGCTGCTGGAGAATCAATAAGAATATATGTGGTTAAGAATATTCTCCTTAAAGTGAACAAAAGACTTGTAAATTTGTAACTGTAGCAAAAAAAAAATAGTGATAGCAAAACTTCTGATTCTGTGAATAATAGTATTTAATGATGCATAATATTCTAAAAATATAGATTTTTTTCTGTTTTGTTCAGATTTATATAGATATAACTTATACACATTTTATTCACATTTTGTGGGACAGTTCTGTGAGGCTGACAAGAGAATGCCATCCCAGAACCACTACTACTAATAATATATGGAACAGTACATCATCCCAAAACCTACCCTTATGTATATTTGCAGTGATTACCCCTCACAATCACATTTTTCAGAATGTCATGTAAATCATACAGTAGGTAGTCTTTTGTTATGGCTTCTTTCTTTTACAATAATGTTTGTATTTGCCAATATAATTGCATATATCAGAAATACGTTAACATTTTATTGCTGATAAATATTCCGTTATATTGGTTTATTTCCAGTTCAGGGGAAATGCATGCATCAAGTATCAATCAGGACAGAGAAACCACACAATAATTTTAGCAGGAATATTTTAATATAAAAACTTTTGATGTGGGAATTGGAGTCATGGGAAATTGACTTGTAGGCAAATAGAACACTAAAGAATATAGCAATAACTGATAGAGACAGCAGCCATCACCCCAAGACTGAAATAAAACAACTAAAGAGGTCAACCCTGTCTGGGGCTAAGACCCAAATCTTACAGGAGAGAGTGTCATTATAGTTCAAAATATAGCAGAGAAGTTGGGTAATACACTGGCAGAACTCACTAGAAATCCACCTTCGGAAATAGTGGAGGAAGCTGGAACTTACTGCAAGCTTCTCCAACTTTGTTCTTGTTATTCAAAATTGTTTTGGCTATTCTAAGTCTTTTATTTTCCATATAAATTTCAGAACTGGCATGTCAATTTAAGTAAGGAATGCTGGAATTTTGATTGGAATATTGTAGAATCTACAGATGGATTTAGGGAGCATTATCATTTTAAGCTTATTGAGACTTCTGAGCCAGGAACATTATTGATCTTTTTTTAACTTTTAGAAGTAATCTATACTGCAATTATTCTAGTGAAAAATTTTTAAAAATTCTCAAAATCAGTGATCATAGAGACATCATCTAATATGTAGTTAGTGTTATTGGAAAAGACAATCATTTCTAGGTGAAGAAGAGGGAGTGCCATTTATCCCTTTCATTGAAAGATAAACCTCACAAAATCTAGCATATTTAATAGTAATTATAACTGACCCTGGATGATTTCAGGTATCAGAGATACCAGATCCCTCCAAATATAAGGGGATGATATGGAACTGAAATCAGGTATATGGAAAATATATATGTCAGGAATCTGAAACCCTAATTTTTTTCAAACCTCTTATATTAGAGTACCTAACACCATCCCCAAGGGGAAAAAATAGAAAGTTTACTTTCTGGGAACACTGGACCACCAAATCTCATCTCAGAAACATGAACATATTGGAGGTTGTCATCTAGATACTAAGATACCATAGGGAAAAACAGGCATTAATAATAAAAGTCTACCATTCTCCCCCTTGCCTGTTACCAACAGATTAGACCATACTTCTCTAGGGTAACAAATGGCCCCCAAGGAATAGGAAAATTAATAATAATGATTTAGAAGTGTGATGATGCAACTCTGGACCTTCCCTGATCACTATAGCAAAGAGCACTGTAAGAAAAACAGTCCTACTCGTATACACAGAGCATCCAAAGAGTAATTTTAGAGCCTCGTTTTAAATTATTAATAGCTAGTTAGGATCACCAGATTTTTTAAAAATTTCTAAATGAAAAGTACCAAAACAAACAAAAAAGTACATAAAAGGAAACTAAAACCACAGATATTATAGGAAAAATTAAAATTCAAATATATATATATATAAATTGTACCCTGAGAGAAAATAGAAAATAATGAAAGAAAATGGATCAGGATACAATTTTTAAGTTAAAAGATAGAGTTAATTAAATGTTCTTGAAATCTGAAAAAAAAATACAGGAGAAAAAAAATAGAACAAAAACATGCAAAGAAAGAAAGATTTTTAAATTACAGGATTAACATAGGAAGCTCAATAACGGAGTAAAAAGTTTCAGAAATAAAAGAGTTTCAGAAGAAAAGGATGTTGCCAACAAATTCATACGAGAAAATTATCCATAACTTAGGAACATGGGTTTCCCATTTAAAGGGCCTAACATCTCAATGATTAAAAAACAAAAACAAAACAAACAAACAAACAAAAAATAGTAACCCCTAGGTAGAGAGCAGGTCATACGGAAAAACTGAGGATCAGAAGAGTATGGAGCTTCTCACAGGGAGTACTAATTACGCATTCCTGAGTAAAAATATTTCTCACCCCAATCCATGATTATCCATTTCAGACAATACCTAAATCATCATACATGAAATGCTGGTAAAAACTGAACATAAAATCACTGTTAGTGAGAACTCAGAAGAAAAAGAGAAAAATGTTATTAGAGCTGGAGGAAAAAGGATCCTTATCATAAAATGACAGAAAGCTTAGTGAAATTACATTCTGCAGTTTTACAGAAAGCAGAATTTGTAAGCAAGGAATGTGAATATCTAGGTGAGTAGATTTCTAACCAGTATGTGGAAGATAGACCTTGATCCTTCCTGCTGCTTATGGTAAAATGTGAGAGGTAAGAGATAGATTGAGGGAAGCACTCTCAAAGCAAAAGGAAATAGGACCTGATTATATGTGAAATTCTTAGTCTGGCCAGATTGCAAAGACACTAAAACTAGAAGAATCACTGTCAAGAGAGCCTGCCCTGAGGAGAAAGCCAAAGGTGTGGCTGGACAACCTGCTAGTGCTTTGGAAGGATCAAAAGATCAGAGTATTTTGATCTGATCAAAAGATCAGATCAATTACACATGTGGCTCTATGAGCGATTAGACAAATGACTCATAGATCCCCTCAGTCGTGGAAGCAGAAGCCAGGAACACAGATGGAATTATCCAAGAGAGATCTGTGGATAAGCCTCTTGTCTAATGGAGTGAATCCCTGAAACACACAAGGGAGATTTACAAGGTTCCTGACATTATTTTGCCAACAGTCACACTGCCATGTTGAATTGAAAAAGAAAGAGAACAAAATGAGGGAAGACTGTTAAGATTCCCAAAACTCTATATGTAGGAAATAGTCAGATAAAACTCCTCAGCTGCAAACACATCCTAGCCTTCATGAAAAAGAAAGGTGTGTCCAAGTACAGAGTCTTAATTAGAGCCAGAGGGAAGAACCTCTAACTCAGAGGACAGCCAGAACCCTGAGGATTATTTCAAAGCCTTGGGACCTAATGGTACTTGCCCATTTGGACATTGCTCCAGACTGGTGACTCTCTTTTCTTTCCATTTTAACGCTTTTTGAGTGAGGACATTGATAAATGTTACCTTATGTGTGTCTCACCATTATATTTGGGGAGCAGGTAGGGTGTTCTCTAGTTTTGCAGATCCACAGATGAAGACGGATGGATTTGTCCTGGGATGGAGTATACTGAGAGCTTCACTCATACTTAATCTTTGATTTAGATAATGAGATTTGTGCCTTTGTTGATAAGACTTAGATGAAACTTTGAACTTGAGATGATGCAGTCACACTTGAGACTCAGAGCGATCTGGGAATAAGACAAATGTCCTTGGCACATGGAAGGAACATGAATCTCTGGGGGTCTTCAGCATACATAATGGCCCTCTGAGATGCCCACTCCCTAATCCCTGCAATAGATGACTATGTTACCTTTTGGTGCGGAGGGATTTGGAGATGTTAGGCCAAGGATCATGAGATGGGGAAATATTCTGGTTCATCTGGCTAGGCCCAATATAATCACAAATGTCCTAATAAGAAAGAAGCTGAGAGCCAGGAGTTGGAAAAAGGCACTGTGATTATAGAAGCTGAGAGAAAGACTCGAGGACATCTGAAGATGGAGGCTGTGGTCAGAGACCAAGAAAATCAGGGTCTAAAACCTATAAAACACAAGAAGACAATTTTCCTCTAAAACTTTTAGAAGAAATGAAACGTTGCTGATCCATTTGAGACTTCTGATCCCTGGAACGGCATGAGAGCGTATTTGTATGTTTGAAGCCCCTGAGTCTGTGACTTGCTCTCCCTAAACTCACCAGGTCATCTCCCTTATCTCCCCATCTCCTTTCTCTCCTCCTCACCTTTCCACTTGCCCTAAGATGGAGAAGTTAGAGGAAAAAACAAATAAACAACAAAAAAACAAAACAGAAACCAGCAGCTAAATGTACTACAGCAAACTTTGGGCAAATAGCCCTAGTGCTTCAATAGAGAGATTTACAGGAGAAGCAAGCGGATCAGTGTCCCTCAAGAATCCCTTGTTCTTAGGAAAGAAGTAATCAAGGTGCACATTGGACCACACAGGCAGCAGATTACATGGATGGGTGTCATTCCAAGGGCTTGACATTCCACTCTAAAACATAAGTAACATCCCTGTAAGCATTAAACTCAAATAAAGCCTAGAGGATAATGGGACTCCTTAGAGGTCACAGTAGGAGGTCCAGCCCAGACATCTCTGAAAAATCCTTGAGGAGGTGGTTCCAAAGCAAAGTCCCCAAGCCCATAAAAACAAATCTATATTGTTTTAAGCTACTACATTTGTGATAACTTGTTACAACAGCAATAGGAAACTAACCATCATCCAAACTATGAATTCAGCATGAAAATATTTCTGACACCCATGGGCCCAAAATTCATTTCATGTACCCTTTCCCAGGATGATCGTGAAAGATATGTCTTTTGAACAGAGGAAAAAACTCTAAAAGACTTTGTATTCTGGAAACCAAAAATACAACATGGAAGACATGAATGTCTTTACCCTGTAGGCTCCTGTTTCCTTTGGTTTATTATAAGACAAGGGGATGCTGCAGCTTCATTTTAATTTGTCCACTAGATGTTTACAGCTACAGGTTACCAAATATAATATCTGGAAAACGGTGTGTGTAATTCTGACAAAGTTCAACATAAAAACAGCTTCTATGAAGAGTTATACAGTTTGACTTCGAACTGTGGTCTTTTTTTTTTTTTTAATTAACATACAATGTATTATTTGCTTCAGGGGTACAGGTCTGTGAATCATCAGTCTTACATAATTCACAGCACTCACCATAGCCTCCCCAATATCCACTGATCTATGGAAACTTCAATATCCATGGGGGAGGCTATGGTGAGTGAGAATGGAGAATATGGAGACTTATGGGGACATACCCTCCCCAATGTCCATTAACCAGCCACCCTAACCCTCCCCACCACCACCCAGCAACCCTGTTTGTTTTGTGAGATTAAGAGTCTTTTATGGTTTGTCTCCCTTTCTGTTCCCATCTTTTTTCATTTTTTCCCTCCCTTCCTCCCACGACCCCCCCCACCCTGCTTCTCAATTCTTCATATCAGAGAGGTCATATGATAATTGTCTTTCTCTGATTGACTTATTTAGCTTAGCATAATACCCTCTAATTCCATCCACGTCATTGCAAATGGCAGGATTTCAGGGGGTTTTGATGGCTGCGTAGTATTCCATTTTGTGTGTGTGTGTGTGTGTGTGTGTGTGTGTGTGTGGCTGTGGTCTTTCTTACAGAAAAAGAAGAAATGGTTATCACATGCAGGATGCCTGCTCTTGGGTTGTCATTAGGTTAAGATCTTTAACACACGCACGGTAATGAGGTGAGTTCATAATTATCTACATTTAGAGATGATGAATGAGGTTTACAAAAGCATTAAGAAACTTGCTGATGCCACGATAACATCAAATACATAGATTAAATGAGAATCGTAGTATTTCTATTCAGAATACAGGCTGTTGTGTCAGCTTTCTACTGGATACCATCAACTCTTATTCCAGGGGAAAATTGTCCTGTTTTATGTAAAGAATAAGGCTCCAAACAGAACCAGCCACAAAGTCAAAAGATATTCCCACTTGACTAGCTGAGCTCTCATTAGCGTCACGATCATTTTAAGAACAATCTGAAATAAAACCACTCACCTGGATGTAGTTAAGAGCCATGGTATATGTTTACCTGCCATGAAAAATGTTTTCCTTATACATCGTGCCTAAAAAGTGTGGGATTTTATTTCCTTCTTCACAGCTGGAAAAACTCAATAACCAATTTGGTTTTCACAGAATATCATCTGGTTTTAGGCAGTGCCAGAAGAAACGAGAAAAACGAACAGAATATTTGCTTTCAAAATGGATGTGACCATGTAAACTGGTTTCATATCAGATTTTTAAATGTTTGTTTAACTGAGTGTGAAAATACCTACTAAACAAAATGCTTCAACCAGAAATTTATAAGTTGTTGGTGAAGTTGATTTTTATGTAAAATAGTAAGCATACACGGATCGAACAACTCTTATGTGCTTGTTGTTCTACTCCATTTTTTATAAGACGAAGACTAGCAACAATTCCATAAAGGACTCTATAAATGAGTTCTCTTTGACAGGTCAATTTACCCACAGAGTTATAGGTGCTTATTAACAATAATATCATTTGAAGTAAGTATTCCAAGTTCTGCTCTAACAGTATTGAATATTTTTACCTAAAGATTTTTAAACTTTAAATTTTAAAAAAAGAATGTTCTTCCCTAAATGAAAACTGGGTTAAGGAGTCATATTCTATCAAAAGTTTTAGAAGCAAATGACTCGGCCAACAAGAGGATGCATGGATGCAGATATTCTTTTGTCAAAGAGATGAAATTTTAAAAAATCATTTATTCCTATTTTGGTGCAAAGGCAAAAGTGCAATTTCTAAGTAAAACCAAGAATATCAAAATGTTACACTAGGTAAGTGGATTATAATATAGGTGTTCTAGAAAGTTATAAATGAGCTTCTCTTGCCTCAAAAGCTTTAAACTATTTAATAAATTAGAAAGAAAACACATTAGTTAAGTGTTAATTTTACTCAATTACTTAAACTCAATCTCAATTTCCAGGGGAAAATTATTACATACTTTACACAGCAGGATTTTTTTTTTTAATGTATGGAACTTTCAGGAAATTATTTTGTAGAAATAACGTTTAGACTGCTAGTGGAAGGTGGCAGATTGAGGAAAGGCATTTAGCTCCTTCCCTCCCAATATCCTGTGGAAATGAAGGTAAATTTATTTTAAAATGTGCAAATCCAAAACATGGTTCTGGAAAGCAAGGATGTGTGTTATTAATGCTTTTCACTGACTTTGAGGAGTTTCTGGAATGTAGCATTGGTATTGCAATGGAGAAGCAACTGAATAGAGCTTCCAAAAGAAGCACAAAGGGGAATCCTTCCCATCTATTAAAAACAAAAACAAAGAAAACAAAACAAACAAAAACAAAAACAAAACCTAAGGTCTCCATAAACAGTCACAAAGAACAGGTAGCAAGACTAGTGATAGTCAGATACATAATTATCTGCAGAAGATCCCAGCCTCTTGTACTTTCCTAGATCACTCAGCTATCCAGAAGAACTTCTTTGTAGACTGTTCTGCTGGCTTTCCACCATCTACTCAACATTTAAATTGGAGTTCCATGGGTCTAGGTTTATGCTATTTTCTCTGTTCTATACTATATATATATATAATATATATATATTATATATATATAATTTATTTATTTGACAGAGAGAGACACAGCAAGAGAGGGAACACAAGCAAGGGGAGTGGGAGAGGGAGAAGCAGGCTCCCCTGAGTAGGGAGTCTGATGCAGGGCTGTATCCCAGGACCCTGACGCAAAGGCAGGTGCTTAGTGACTGAGCCACCTAGGAGCCCCTGCTCTATACTTTTTCTTACTTTATTTAAATTTTTCTCATCTTCTTGGATATCGTCTATCTCCTGATGACTACCATTTTTCTTTAAATCTCCAACACCCATCTAGACCATATAGCTCTAAATTGCCTACTGACAGGTCCACTTTCATGTTTCAAGACTTCTATATTGGCCACTTATTGATTAGGATCCATTCATCCATTCTATAATAACAGCACCTTAATTATCCTTTAGGGAATCACTTTTCCCCTACTCATCCCATGTGGTTCAGATAGGATGTATTCCTATACTGTCCCAAGCATCTGCCTATATTTCAGATTTATCCAATCACATGAATCTATTCTGACCCATAAGAAACAAGTCAGTGCCTTAATGGAGTTACTAGGAAAAAATAAAACTTTACTCTCCTGTGGCAGACAAGATTGTGAAGGTTTATGGGGCCATAGTGAGGAGAAAGCTAGTTAAACACACGCATACACACACACACACACACACACACACACACATGGCTCAAAACAGAGAGACAAAGGCAACATTTTAGTAATATAATTTGAACCTCAGATCCCTGTTCTCCTCCTCAGGCCATCATGCTTTTGTGGGTTTTTGTGTGCTATTGTTGTTTGTTTCAGATTTTTATTTAAATTCCAGTTGGTTGACATATAGTGTAATACTAGTTCAGGAGTAGAATTTAGTGGTTCATCACTTACCTAAAACACTCAGTGCTCCTCACAAGTGACCTCCTTAATATCCATCACTTGTTTAACCTATCCCACTGCAAACCTCCTCCATTACCCTCAGTTTATTCTCTATCTTTAACAGCCTTTTATGGTTTGCTTCCTTCTTTCTTTTTTTCCCCCTTCCCCATATATTCATCTGTTTTGTTTCTTAAATTCCACCTATAAGTGAAATCAAATGGTATTTGCTTTTCTCTGACTTATTTCACTTAGCACAATACAGTCTAGCTTCATCCATGTTGTTGCAAATGGCAAGAATCCGTTCTTACTGATGGCTGAGCAATATTCCAGTGTGTGTGTGTGTGTGTGTGTGTGTGTGTGTGTGTGTGTGTGTATCACATCATCTTTATCTTTTCACCAGTTGATGGGCATTCAGGGTCTTTCAATAGTTTAACTGTCATCAATAAGGCTGCTATAAACATTGGGGTGCATGTATCCCTTTGAAACTCCATTTCTCTATCCTTCAAGTAAATATCCAGTAGTGCAATTATTGAATCATTCATTTTTAACTTTTTTGAGGAGACTACCGTACTGTTTTCCAGAGTGGTTGCACCAGTTTGCATTCTCACCAACAGTGCAAGAGGGTCCCCTTTCTCCACATCTTCACCAACACCGATTGTTTACTGTGTTGTTGATTTGAGCCATTTTGACAGGTGTGAGGTGGTATCTCATTGTGGTTTTGATTTCTGTTTCCCTGATGATGAATAATATTGAGCATATTTTGATGTATCTACTAGCCATCTGTATGTCTTCTTTGGAAAAATGTCCATTCATGTCTTCTGCCCATTTCTTAACTGGATTATTTATTTTTGGGTATTTTCAGTTTGATAAGTTCTTTATAGATTTTGGATACAAACTTTTCATCAGATATGTTATTTGTACATATCTTCTCCCATTCCAGAGACTACCTTTTAGTTTTGTTGGTGTTTCCTTCACTGTGCAGAAGCTTTTTATCTTGATGAAGTCCCAAATTGCTTTTGCTTCCCTGGCCTCTGAGGAGGTATCTAGTAAGAAGTTGCTACAACCAATGTCAGAGAGGTTGCTACCTGTGTTCTCCTCTAGATTTTGATGGTTTCCTTTCTCTTGTTTAGATCTTTCACCCATTTTGAATTTATTTTTGTGTATGGTATAAGAAAGTGGTCCAGTTTCATTCTTTCCATGTTGCTGTCCTATTTTTCCAACACTATTTGTTGAAGAGCCTGTCTTTTTTCCATTGGATATTCTTTCCTGTTTTGTTGAAGAATAGTTGACAGTATAGTTGTGGGTCCGTTTCTGGACTTCCATCATGCTTTTCCATCTTGGGAGTGTCGCTAGGTAATCACAGCTCCCTTTACAAGGAATACTCTAAGACCCTAGTCTCTTCCTGGCTGTTTCCTTTTCAGTCTTTAGGTCTTAGTTAAATATTATTCCTTCTGAAAGATCTTGTTCCACTATTCATTCAAAATGGCACCACTAGAGTGTCTGGTTGGCTTAGTCATTAAGTGTCTGCCTTTGGCTTATGTCATGATCCCAGGGTCCTGGGATGGAGCCCCACATCAGGCTACCTGTTCAGTGGAGAGTCTGCTTCTCTCTCTCTCTCTACTGCTCCCTCTGCTTGTGTGCTTGTTCTCTCACTCTCTCTTTCTCTTTGTCAAATAAATAAATAATCTTTAAAAATAGCACCACCACTATTCTCTCTAAGACAAGGTAAGGGGCTCCTGGGTGGCTCAGTGGGTTAAGCCTCTGCCTTCAACTCAGGTCATGATCTCAAGGTCCTGGGATCGAGCCCCACATCAGGTTCTCTGCTCAGCGGGGAGTCTGCCTATACCTCTCTCTCTCTGCCTGCTTCTCTGTCTACTTGTGATGTCTGTCAAATAAATAAATAAAATCTTAAAAAAAAAAGAAAAAGGCAAGGTAAAGTGTGTCTGACACATCACTTCATAATTACTTCATTTACTTTTTTTTTTTTTTTTTTTTTTTTTTATTTATTTATTTTTTTTTATTTTTATTTTTTTTTTTTTATTTATTTTTTTTCAGCGTAACAGTATTCATTCTTTTTGCACAACACCCAGTGCTCCATGCAAAACGTGCCCTCCCCATCACCCACCACCTGTTCCCCCAACCTCCCACCCCTGACCCTTCAAAACCCTCAGGTTGTTTTTCAGAGTCCATAGTCTCTTATGGTTCGCCTCCCCTCCCCAATGTCCATAGCCCCCTCCCCCTCTCCCAATCCCACCTCCCCCCAGCAACCCCCAGTTTGTTTTGTGAGATTAAGAGTCATTTATGGTTTGTCTCCCTCCCAATCCCATCTTGTTTCATGTACTTTTAGTATCTGTCTTTTCCCTTGAAATCCAAGCCCCATGTGGGCACAAAGTCTGTTCTGCTCACTGTTGCATTCCTAGACCCTGGAATAATGACTGGTACATATTATGTGTTCAGTAAATAATTTAGAATGAGTGAATGAATGAATGAACTAATGGACTAAAAATAAAAATTGTATAATAGGGGTCCCTGGGTGGCTCAGTGGGTTAAAGTCTCTTCCTTCGGCTCAGGTCATGATCCCAGAGTCCTGGGGTCAAGCCCCGCATCAGGCTCTCTGCTCAGCAGGGAGCCTGCTTCCCCCCTCTCTCTGCCTGCCTCTTTGCCTACTTGTGATCTCTGTCTGTCAAATAAATAAATAAAATCTTTAAAAAAATGTACAGTCACCAAAATTTGGAAGTTGATGGAAGGTGAATGGAGATGCAAGTATACTAAATACCCCTTTTATATGCTAAGAACTTAATAAACCCTGAATAAAACAATGCATTTTTAAAAAGAATAATAATTATACTAATGTTATGATGGCAAATAGAAAAATGTATATAGGAAACACTAATAGCCTTCCTTTCAAAGTAGAATTTGATTAAAATTATCATCTGCTAGCCTGCATCATCTTCTATTTTTCATGGGCATTCAGAGTTAAAGAAAAAGGAAAAGAAATTTAAAATTTAATTAGATATACTTCCGCTTTGTATATCTTGTCATGGGTATTACTTTTTCACATGTATTTACCCTTTCATAACTTTTACTACTTTAAATTATAATGATCATATCAATGTCATTAATATTCTCAAAATAATTTGATGCATTAACATGAAAATAATATTCTCTACATGTTTCTTTTGTTTTAAAATATAAGTGGAAATTACCAAAAACATCTGACTAAAATTCTATACAAATTGAACAAGTCAATATAACTTAGAAGCATTTACTTCATGTCTACTGTTTCCAAGACACTAGAGTGTATAAGTATGATTAAACTTTGATCCTTCTCCAAGAAAGGAACAAAAGAGAAAAAAGCTGACATTCATTTAGTATTTACTCTGCACCTGTGTCCTTCATAAACCCTCACGACAACCTGAGAGATGATAGGACCAATTTGTAACTAAAGGGACACTCAAAATACTGGAAAACTTTCCAAAATTTCTACTGTTAAATATGATGAAAGCAATATTTAAAGTGTGTGTGTGTGTGTGTGTGTGTGTGTGTGTGTGTGTGTGTGTGTGTGTTTTAGGTCTATTCTATTTCCCTATAATATATTGCCTTTTGTACAAAAACATTAACATATTTAAAATTTGTATTTAAAAACATAGCATGTTCGGGGAGCCTGGGTGTCTCAGTTGTTCAGCATCTGACTTCAGGTCAGGTTATGATCCCAGGGTCCTGGAATAGAGCCCCGCATTGGGCTCCCTGCTCAGTGGGAAGCCTGCTTCTCCCTCCTCCACTCTTCCTATTTGTGTTCTCTCTCTCACTGTGTCTCTCTCTGTCAAATAAATAAAATCTAAACAAACAAACAAAAAACATAACGTGTTCAATCATTTGTCGGTTTACTTTCCTTTTATGCTATTGCTATTTGTTATTTAGAAATGAGATACTGTCTTATATTTAAGATGCCCTAATCAATGGGGATTTTGGAGAAGACAACTTACATATATGTATAAACAGGCAGGTGGATACATATTCATTCATTTCATATGGGGTGGAGTTGAGCTAATATCACAGGACACAACTGAGACCTCCTTTAAGATCCTTTTCTTTGGTGACAAATATAACACTGTCCTCAGGATGGTGAAGAAAGAAAATAGAGGGGTTTTTTTTTTTTTTAACACAGTTGTTTCAACAAACCAATATGAAATTCACCATGGGCAATGAGTTTTATTAATTGTGAGTTATAGACAGTTATTTGGGAAGACGGTTTTGGCTTTAGTGAAATGAAATCAATCTATAATAATTACAACTGAGTTATGACAATTGATTATTCCAGAAGAATTTGACTTTTTATTTATGCCAATACTCCTTCTGAGGAAGACTCCACAGCATTGTGCAATCCCAATTCTTTCCTACTCTGCATAAATAACATTTCTTCTATTAGAGTCTCATTTCCAAATGCAGGCTTTGAATACTCATGCTTGTTTGCTGAAGATAGTTCTATAGTTTTCATGAGTATCATTGCAAAATGTTCATTCTGGAAGATGGATGTTGACAACTAAATCAAAAAGTCAAATCTAAAGACTATTTTAAAAGAGATGTTTCAGATTGTTTACAAAAGCAAAAGAAAGAGAACAATTCAATCTATTTCTCCTATTGCATGTGCAAATCCTCTAAGGGCGATGTGGCTTTGGGAAGATTTTCTTAAGGAAAACATCAACGTCACTAATAATGAAAAGTTTCTAGGTTAACTACATTTAAATTATAGTGTTCATTTAAATTTTGGATAAGGCCACATCTATATAATTAGTCAATATCTTTCCAAGTTTATTGAATTTAATTTCATTTCTGTTCACCTTTAATGATGTGGAAAGACCTTACTGACGTTCTTTAAATCTTAAGAGATAAAACAAATGTCTGTGTATATGTGACTATATAAAATTCTTGGAAAGCCAGTGTATGTATCCACTTGAATGATGACCAAGAGCTTGATGTTATTTTTCTCATACAAAAAAAAATTATATTTATTTTCTTTAGATTCTGGGATTTAGTACTTCAAAATTCTTCACATTATGTATCCCAGATAATGATCATTTTTATTAGAGATATGGGTTAGAATAGAAGTCAGATAAAAAATATAAAGAATAGAGAAGAAAAAATGAAAAATGATTGCATATTAAATACCATATGAGAGACTTCTGTTGTTTGAGTGTTAAAGTTAATAAGCCCCTTCCTGGGTGGCTCATTCAGTTAAGCATCTGCCTTGGGCTCAGGTCTTGATTTTGGAGTCCCAGAATCAAGCCCTACATCAGGCTCTCTGCTCAGTGGGGTGTCTGCTTCTCCTTCTGAACTTCCACTTCTCACGCTCTCTCTCTCTTTCACACAGTCTCTCTCAAATAAATAAATAAAATCTTCAAATTTAAAAAAGGAAGTGAAGCACAAGAAACTCAAATAAAACAATTAATTAGCAGTCAATATTTATTATTTAAACAAAATATAAACTATCCTTTTTAAAAATTTTTTTTTAATTTATTTGACAGAGAGAGAGAGATCACAAGTAGGCAGAGAGTCAGGAAGAGAGAGGGGGGAAGCAGGGTCCCTGTTGAGCAGAGACCCTGATGCAGGACTCGATCCCAAGGCCCTGATCATGACTTAAGCCAAAGGCAGAGACTTAACCCCCTGAGCCACCCAGCCCCCCCTACAACTATCCTTTTATGATGAAAAATGTAAAGTTCCTATTTATCAAAAACATATAATGTTGTTAGTCAAGGTGAGGGGAGATTTTTTTTGTTTTTCGATTTTTTTTTTTTTAATTTTCCAAGTGATGGAAATCATACCTGAAATTTCAAGCCATTGTTTTGAAGCTGAAATAGATCCTTGGAAGCTGAACCTCATGATGCTGATTTATGCTGAGTATGTTATCCAGTTACCAAGCATTGCATGACATATCACACCAAACTTGGTGGTATAAAAGAATGAATATTTTATTATGTCCATGGATACTGTAGGTTAGGAATTCAGGCAGCATGCCAGCAGCCCTGGCTCATTGTCTCTGATTCTCTATATCTTGAGACTTAACTGGGAACATTTCAACAGCTGGGAGTAACGGGCTGAGGATTATCGGGAAGCTTTCTCACACGCATATGTGAGAAAACTGCCCTGGAGATTTCAAAGGCTCCGTTAGGTCTGTCAACAGAAATTCTTGCACTGGGACTGGTGTCACAAGTTTCATGTGGCTTGGTCTTCCTTGGGACATGGTCACATTAGGCTAGCTAGTCCTCCTACATGGAAACTTAAGGCTCCCACATAGTGTTTCAATGAATAAAGCAAAACCTGCATGGCATTTTATGATGGAGCCTGGGATGTCATAACATTCTCTGCCATATTTTATTGGTGGCCATCATCCTGCCCATATTCAAGAGAAAAGGACATGTTCCCACCTCCTGATGGGAAAATAAAAAAGAATTTGTGGCCATGTTTTATTTATTTTTTTAAAAGATTTTATTTAGTTATTTGACAGAGAGAGACAGAGATCACAAGCAGGCAGAGTGGCAGGCAGAGAGAAAGGGGAAAGCAGGCTTCCCGCTGAGCAGAGAGCCCTATGCGGGGCACGATTCCAGGACCCTGAGAACATGACCTGAGCCAAAGGCCGAGGCTTAACCCTCTGAGCCACACAGGCACCCCTGTGGCCATGTTTTAAAACCACCAAAATCTGGCATCTGTCCACAAACTACATTTCTTCCACATGCAAAGTTACTTCGCTGCTTTCCAAGACCCTACAGAGCTTTCATTTCCTTATAGTATCAGCAGGTTGAGGCTCATGGTCCGTAATCTCAATCTAAATCAAGCCAAGGTACAGATAAGACTTCTCAAGAACGATTGCATATGAGGCACAAAACAAGATATCTTCCCCACCACACCCAACACACAATGGTAGGAGTGTTAAGGATAATGAAATATTATCACTGCCTCAGAATTTTTAGGCCTATAAAAATAATTCCATTAAGGGACACCTGGGTGGCTCAGCGGGTTAAAGCCTCTGTCTTCAGCTCAGGTAATGATCTCAGGGTCCTGGGATCGAGCCCTGCATCAGGCTCTCGACTCAACGGGGATCCTGCTTCCCCCTAGCTCTCTGCCTGCCTCTCTCCTTATTTATGATCTCTGTCTGATAAATAAATAAATAAAATTTTTTAAAAAATTTCCATTAAGTGTAAAGTTCTTTAGTTATTCCTCTATATGCAAATTCCAATGATTACATTTTAATGTAACAGAGTTTAAAATACGATTTTACATATTTTATATCTGTAACTGATAACTATATATCATCAGTTTATTATCAATGAGATCTTATTTCACATTAGTGAAGAAAGATATTCTCAAATAGATTTAATTTCCCAGAAACAAGATGATGAAGCACACAAGTGAGATGATCAAATATTTAAAGACATTGCCAATAGAACAAGTGATATTACAATAGATGTGGGAAAGATGAAAACCTGCTGAAACTTGAGTCGTGTCCTTTAGGTAACAAAACAGCAATGACTAATCGCCACTAGATATTGAAAACTAGTAGGTGTCAGTTTACTTTACTGGAATTACCAGGGGGAAAAAATAAAATCGCTAATCTCAGACACATCATCCCATAAAATTAAGAAGAAATTCCTCTGATCTGAAATACTATAAGTATCACAAAGCATCTCACATAAAGAAAATAGTAAGTGATGATATGGGAGGTGAGAAGCTTGGTTGTTATATGCACAACACAACGTCTTTGGCAGAAAAATGTTCTAACTTGGAAAGTGATACAAAGTCTAAATATTACAACTTCAAACAGGAAATAAAGAAATAAGTTTTATAAATTTTTATCTCCAAAAACTGTGACAAATAGGAATATTGTGATCTGTGAATTAAGTCAAATCTTTTTTTTTTTCTCTTTCCTAGTCAAATTGTAAAAGTGCTTTGAAAATACAAGAAATGAAGATAGAAAACATGCCCTGGAGCTTGAAGATTCTGGAGTTAGGTGCTTGAATGAAACCAAACCCAACTTGATGCTGATCTGCAGTCTGGAGCCAATAAATGTTGATTCTGAATTTTAAAGCTAAAATGGTATTAGAAAGTTCCATTTGACAATACGGACACTTTAGTCTCTGGTCCAATTCCAGAATTTTTACTACTTGCAACATCTCTCCAAAACTTAAATATAACTGTCTTAGCTTGGTGTTTATTCCACTGAATTGCTCTGTATGTTCCAATGCTGATTCTAATCATAAGGGTTCCCAAGAAATGGATAGGAATTCCTGGGACGGAGGTGTGCTCCTAGAAGTTGAGTAGCGCTTTCTTCCTGGTATTCCCCTGGCACAAGGAGGTAGAAGAAGGGATTGTCCCCACAAGTATTACAGGAATTTCTACCACCTTCTCCCATGAGCACAGGGAAATAAGAAACCCTTAACAGTAATCCAGAGTAGTTATGACTAACAAGAGCATAAAAACCCCTTGATTAAAAAAAAAATAAGTATTCCCTTCGGCAGCATGTATAGTAAATTTGAAATGATATGGAGATTAGGAGGCCCATGCACAAGTATAACATGCAAATTTGTGAAGGGTTCCATATTAAAAAAAAAAAAAAAAAGGACACAATGTCTTCATGTGACCAAGCAGGAACGAAGACAACACACATTTTTTTTTTTAAATGACATAGGAAAAAATGACTTGAATACATGTACTTGCATATTATCTGTCTATATCTTTTTTCACTTCCAGAAAACTGACACTGATTTGTTTTCTTTTTCTCCTGGAAATATTAATGACATCCTCAAATGTACTAAGGGTTATTCCTGAAAAGAAATTGCCTAAACAAAATTACAGTAAATAGATCATTTGTTAAAGACACTATGGCAACTTATAATAAATTTTTTCTAAAGTGGATGATTCAGCTCTAGTATGACTAATTGTTAAGTTGGTATTACTTTCTGTATCTTATCTTTACTTGTGATACAACAGTCTCTGAGAAAGATAGATACACAGAGAGATGTCATTAAATAATACAATTATTTCAAATAAAAGAAAATCCCACACTTGGTATATTAGCTAGCAGATTTTACCAGTTAATCAGAGGATATTTCTGGATATGATACATTTTTCAAGAAAATTATCTGAATGATAGCTATGCTTTTAAAATGATTGTTTGTCGGGGTGCCTGGGTGGCTCAGTGGGTTAAAGCCTCTGCCTTCGGCTCAGGTCATGATCCTGGGGTCCTGGGATAGAAGCCTGCTTCCTCCTCTCTCTGCCTCCCTCTCTGCCTACTTGTGATCTTTATCTGTCAAGTAAATAAATAAATCTTTAAAAAAAATAAAATAAAATAAAATGATTATTTGTATTATACAAAAAATAAAGATAGTAAAGTGGCAAGTAATGTAATTAATTAAATGCTTTCCAAAATATGTTTTACTAGATAACAAGCAGGCACTAAATATCCAGTGTTGTAGATGGTTCAATGATCACTTGTACTCAAATATACTGAAGGAAGTTTTTTGAGACCATCTTAAACAAATTCCAAAGAAACAATATTTACATATGATGGTTCAGGGAAGAGATAATAACAAAAACGATCTGCCCTCAGGCCACTGTCTAGACCTCAGGAAACCTGGTCAACAGCATATGGGACATCACAAGGTGCGGACTCAGAAGTTTCCATAACGTCCTGGCCAAGAGAAGGACACAGTGAGTCATGGCTGCAAAGTAACCAAAATCACAGTACCCTAGGTTAAGCCAGTGATGGACCCAACTTCAAACCAAATCAGGCCAAACTAACATCTTACAGCTTTAAAGAACAGATTATCCTTGAGCAATAAATCAGTGGAATTTAGAAAGCTTTGCAGCAAAAGTATAGAAAATTAAAAACAAACAAGCTTTTCATGATTAATCTTAAAATAATGCTGTAGTGCTTACCACCCATTGGTTCTCTGTGAAATCAGGCTGGAGCTAATCATTCCATGGCATTAACCCGTTCTTCAGATTTGGTTCAGATAGGAAGGCATGTGACCCTATTAGCCAAAGGCATAATGTGTTTGGGAATGTAGGGGAAATTTAATTTGCTATTATTGTTGTTGTTTTAGATGCTTCTCTCTCTCAGGGGAACCAGAGGGAAGTAAATTCTCCCTTCTGCATATTGCAGTTGTCTAAATATTGGCCTGGAACTGGTACCAGGATGAGAACGTAGCTGCCACATGAGGAAGGGCAGTGACAAGAGAATTTCACAGAAAAGCTGGAACCAGTGGTTAAAGATAATGCTAGACTCTCACTTGTGGGTACCAGTTAATAGTCCTACTGTTTATATCTTTTCATATTGGGCTATTTTTTTTTTTTTTACTTAAACCAGAAGTTATTCCCATAGAGAATCATATTCCCTTCTACCTAAATGTACCTAATTAAATATCCATATAAAAACCTAGAACTTCACTTGGCTTTATTCTTTTCAATGATCTCCTTTATACCTCAAATCTTTCGTACATTTATTAATATTTTTTCAACATTACAAATGCTCCACCTGGAAATTGTAATTTATTCAATTCTGTTAACAAAATCTCCATTTACTTGAAAGCATATTGAGACTGAATATGTTGAACATTCAAAAGATAATAATACATAAATGCTATTTCATCCCCTCCACAATTTTTTTCACATATTTATTTATCTATATTAACAGAAACAGATACTGGAGGGAAGGGATTCTGAATGTAGTTGTTAAATGTACTTAAAAAGGCGGGGATTAGGGACCATTTTCAAACAACATATTGGTTAGTATTGCCATTTCTAAGAGCCCACTATCAAAATATATTTCCATCATTGTGCCTTCAAACTGAGGAAACCTATTAATTCTTAGATTCTTGTAAAAGGTTCTCTCATGAAGGAGTTTTTGAAAGTGTAAGTAAATAAAAACCAACACATAAACCACCTTGGAGGAATTTCTGTGGACTGAGTGTAAAGGACCAGAGGGAAAGAGAAGGAAACTTTGTTCTGTTTTTCTTCTGCTAACCATGGCTGTTAGGGACAGGAAGTACAGCATCACATCGTGATTGTTCACCAACATTGTTCACCAACAACAGAACAGCAGAGCTCTGTTATTTCAAAGACCCATCATGTTCTTTCTATTGCTAAAAGATGTAGACCAGACAGACCAATAACTAAATCACTAAAGTTAGGCTGAGATGGAACAGAATGTCTTCACCATTTGTTTGTTGATTTGCTGTGATATGCAAATGTAAACCAAGAACTGGATTTGAGAGAAAGAAAGAAAACTAGAAGTTAAGAGTTCAAAGCTGACAGGCAGTTGAGAGGACAGGGACCTAAGTAAATATGGACATACTGGGGTCCAAGGAAGAGAAGTGGGAAAGGGTGAATGAAAACTAAAAATACTTGTGGTGAGAAAAGAAAGATAAATAATTAAGACCAGTACATTAATTACTCAGTGTTAGTGGTTGCTCCCCTCATTTTATTCTCATTTTTGCTTTTAAATAATCTACCCTATTACTCAATGTTTCAGTAAAATTCTGCTTCACACAGCACCCATGTCTTTTTTTGTTTGTTTGTTTGTTTTTTTCCATTTTATTTATTTTTTCAGTGTAACAGTATTCATTCTTTTTGCACAACACCCAGTGCTCCATGCAAACATGTCTTTAAACTACCCTGGGGACAAGAACTTGAAGACATTGTTCAGAAAGGGAAGAGTAGGAAGGTTCTTAAATTAAGGTTCCCCCCCCAAAAAAAAATTAGCCTGAAATGGAGACTGGCGAGGAGATCGAAACAAACTGGGAAAATATGGAAAGAGTGGGGAGACTTCCTACATGTGGAATGGTGAACAAAAATTTTAGCATTGGATGTTAGTATTGAGTGGCCACAGAAGATTAGAGGTCCTAGAAACACAGTGGCACTTATGCAATAACAAGTGAGTGTAACATACAGCCTACCAGTGAGAAATAAGACTTTTTAATGTAAGTGTTCTAACAGGTATATTACTTACCTTTCCTAAAGGAAACTAAGTGTTGGGCATACAAGTTTTTGATTACAAATATCAGTTGGGTTGACATAGTTTATTGGCTCAGCTATAGCTCTGTCTTTGTGTGTGTGTTGTGTGTGCGTGTTATGTGTACAGTGAGTTTAAACTGAGAACAAAATAGAGACAAAAAATGTGTTATAAGTGAACTGTCTTCTCTGATGAAACTAAATGTATTTCACTATACAATTCACACACACACACACACACACACACATAACATAAAAATACAGTGATAATGTACTATAGCCCACTTACTCATCAAGGAAGTAACAGGGACTCTAATCCAGTAGAGCCAAGATTTAAAAAATAAACTACTAGGGGTGCCTGGGTGGCTCAGTGGGATGAGCCTCTGCCTTCAGCTCAGGTCTTGATCCCAGGATCCTGGGATCCAGCCCCGTGTTGGGCTCTCTGCTTAGCAGGGAGCCTGCTTCCCTCTCTCTCTCTGCCTACCTCTCTGCCTACTTGTGATCTCTCTCTGTCAAATAAATAAATAAAATCTTTAAAACAAATCAAAAAAATAAATAAATAAATAAATAAATTACTGGCCCATTTTGATTTCTTTATTTTTTGGTATTAACTATTCTGCAGTTCCCACTGTACTTCATAACATTATCATCCCATCATTGGCATAGTTTATAGTTTGCATTATAAACATAGGCTATAGTTATGAATGGAAAGAAATTGTTTTATTAGAGTATTTATGTGGATTTTACTCTTCTCCAAAATGACCTACAAAATGCCAATTGCATACTTTATTGATTAACCTTCGGGAGTCTTTTCTCTGTGCCTTTGTCCCCATAGGACACTTGATCAGTGGCATTCTATAAAGTACCTAATTAGGGAATGTATTGAATTCTGTTTCATCTCTCTAAAGTGTCCATTTCTTTGAATGATCCAAGCTATAATTATTTTCTCATTGTTCTATTACACTGATGAACAACATTTCCAAATACCATTAATTGTCCTTCTGCCAGTTCTAGCTCAGAAATATTATTGTTCAAATCATATGTTCAGTATCTTGTAGGCTGCAAAATAATATATTTAAATTTTATTTTTTATCCTCCTCTCTTAAAATAAAAACTGAGATTAAAAACTAAGGTGCCTAAATTTGACATGACAATTTCTTACAAATTTTTTTTATTTTATTTATTTATTTGACAGAGATAGAGAGATCACAAGTAGGCAGAGAGGCAGGCAGAGAGAGAGGGGGAAGCAGGCTCCCTGTTGAGCAGAGAGCCCAATGCAGGACTCGATCCCAGGACCCTGAGATCACGACCTGAGCTGAAGGCAGAGCCTTAACTGAGCCACCCAGGCACCCCTTACAAAAATGTTTTAAAAATGATGGTCCATCTCTAAAACTGATAGACCATTTTATTTCAAAATAACTATCAATAAATAATCAAAAAATAAATATCAGAAGACACTCAATAAATATATTTTATATATTTATATATTTTATATATATATATATATATATATATATATATTTTTTTTTTAAAGCTGAAAGACCTCATGTTTATTACCAAACCAACCCACTGGTGCAGAGCTGTAGTAACAGAAAAATCTTTCCCTGCTAAATGGTATCTATTGGCCAGGCAGAAAGGTGTTTATAGGGTGATGGAATACAACACACGATCTTCAAGGAGCTTAATGAAATACGTGGTGCCCATTAGGTGTGTCATCGCGTGATGTGGGACGCCTTAGAGACCCAGCTTGGTTCTCCTCCAGTGCCTCCTCTTGGAGTTGTACCTGATTTTATTACCAGTTTTCATCCGAATCCACTGGGGAATGGGACGATTCTGCTTTTGTTTCTTGGCCAGGAATCGCTTGATCCTGAAAGTCTTGTGAGAAGACATTGTCAATAACAGTCAGCGGCACACACCAGGATGAGCGAAAAAGAGAAAGCATATTTTATATTTTTAATGGATAAAAGAAAATCAGTATTAACATGAACCATCGGGTGGCTGACTTACACATAGTGATCTTTTTTTTTTTCTCAATATTGCTCAATATAATATACAGACCTGTAAATTAGAAACTACTTAATTGCTATCATTTTTGTAAATGCCACTGACCTTTGACATTTCATCAAAATCTGTTTTACTGAAATACATTTTTATTTTTTATTTTGTTCAAAGATTTTATTTATTAATTTTAGAAAGAGAGACAGACAACACAAGTGGGAGAGGGAGAGAGACAGTCTCAAGCAGACTCCATACTGAGCATGGAGTCCGACTCGGGACTCAATCGCAGGGCCCTGAGATCATGACATGGGCCAAAACCAAGAGTCAGATGTTGAACTGACTATGCCACCCAGGCGCCCCTAAAATATATATATTTTTTAAAGTGAAGCTTTGAAATCTTTATTAAGGTTTCTTTTCACTGAAGTTTAACTAGTGGAATGAGTAAGAAATCAAAATTCAAGTAGGTCTTCAAACAGCGTAAAAATTTGGCCAACGTACATTACATCCAACAAAAGTACTGCAATACGCTAATTAACAGACGAATATATTGCAGAGCCCAGACTTAGATTCTCCACTTATTAAATTCAGATGCATTTAGAGGAGCATCAAAAACATTTGGAACTATTCCAAATAGCATTATCTCTTAGCTTTGCAAATAGAAGCACAATTAATTTTTACTCTACATACAGTCAATTTAGGAAATAAGTGGAAGAAAGAACTCACTCTGTATTGGAAGGGTCATTGTTCCCATTTCCATCTGGACTATAAGCAAACTTCCCAGATCCCTTATTTTCAAGGAAGGGAAACCCAGAAGAGTGATGGCATAAACATACCATAGAGAAAGAACTGACCATCTTTCTACTCTATTATTTGCAGAACTCAGCTTTGTTGATGGAGTTAGAATTTCTACCTTCAGATAAAAGACGTATTTTAGCCAACCAGACTCTGAGTAATCAGGCCTGAAACTTAGAAAAATGTGTAAGACCTCACAGCAAGCAAGGAAAATAAATTATGATTTCCAAAGCTCTCCATTTTTCGTGTTGGAAATTTTTAAAAATAATAAATCATTATTAATAATGCCAGATCTGGATTAGGAAAGTAATTTTTATATGAATCCAAATTGATTTATAAAGCTTTCAACACTGCACCCTGGTCTGAGAACCTTTTCTGAGGCACCTCGCCTTTGTGACCAAAGCACATGACCAACTTACACATGCAAATGAAAAGCAGGCTTTGGTTATAAAACAAAAGAATGGGATTCAACAAGCTAAAAGTAAATTATTAGCTTAGCATAGGCCAACCCAACAGTAGCTATTATCAAATTCAGACCAGCCCACCCTTATGAGATATTGTTACACAATATCTGCAAGGCATTTTAAATCTGTTACATAAAAATGTGTGCTTGGCATGGTTTGGGATAGCAGGCATTGTGACAGGATGCCCACTTCTCCTGCCCTGAGGAATGTAATTAAGTACAGTGCTCAAGTCCATGGTTTGCAGGAGCACGTATGATCCTCCTATTCTGGCTCAAAAGTAGCTGAGTCTCTGCTCCAAGTATCCATCTCAGTCTATCTTCTATATGCATCAGGCTCCTGAAGACAACCAAGACAAACAGAAATGTATTCTTGTCCAATGTTACTCTTGGCTTCATCATCATTCTATTGTGATTGTCACCACCATTCAGATTTCTTGTACACACATTCTCACTTTTCCTGGTAGAGATGCACAGTTGTTAGCAATGAGATGAAACAGCTCATTGACTACTATGGATGATTTTCTGTGAGTGTTTGAAGCGGCACCAGTTTAAATTCTACCTTGCTAGTTCTTTGGGGAATAAGTTGGGAACATGAAATTGCATGTCCTCAAATAGTGTGATGACATCTATAATTCCTTAATAGCTTGGCTGAAATAAGTGCCGGATATATAACACAAAATTAACTCATATGATGAAGGAATATTGACATTTTCAGGTCAACTTAGGCTACTGATTTTCTGATATCAAGTCACGTAGAGTTATCCTTGAGTTATAGGCAACATAGTTCGCTTGTGAGTAGTGGAATCACTCATTCTATAAGTGTAAGGATGAAAATTATCACTAAAACTTCAAGGATGATCTTTCATAAAAATAAGCACATATGAGATCTATTCAGAAAACCAGCTAACTTGTGAGAATGTAGAAATCTTAATGTGGGTGTTAAATATCATAGGCAACCAACATCATCAGTGAAATAAATCCCAATTTCAAATTCTAAGTTTTTTTCAGCATTCACATTTTTTATGCAGTTCACAAATAGGGTAACATATTTGTGAAAAGTTATTTCAGATTTCTTTCTATAAAAAAATGTGTGTTTTATGCTAGCATTTTACCAATTGACAATTTTGAGTTTAGGACAATAAAATATGAGTGAGAAACAAGCCTGTGATAAGATTTTGGATTGTTAAAACAATGAAAATTTGCAGTGCTAAATCTCTTTTTCTGGTACCAATAATTTCATTGGAACTCATTTCCTTCACAGAAATAATGACCAAACAAAAACAAAACAAGTAAAGCTTCACTTTTGAAATTAAGGTAATTCTATTTTAAATCTATTAAAATTTCTTTTATGGTTTATTTAGAGAGATATTTTATTCTCGGCCATTTATTATATTTTTTAAAAATAATCTTGTGGCCAGTTAGCTAAATTTTATTATTGCTCTATTAGCTTTTTCCTGAGTTTTACTGAATTGACCATCTATCAGTTTTCATAAAGATTTGGAATCCCTTCAGCTGAAATGTTTTACATCTTGTACAATTACATGCAAGTGTGGCCATGTGGCAAACTTTGTATAATAAAATGTGAGTGGAAGTGACATGCTCCCCTTATCCCTGTGATATGACACCTGCCATTGTTCCAGATGGAGACAGTCCATCCAGTTGTATTCCTCAGTGAAGGTGATGTGGATCACAGCTGCACCAGACCTGAGATAGACAAATAAACATATGCTTCTGTTGTAAGCCACTCATTTGGAGATCATCATCAAGTGACTCCGCTCTTTTTTTTCCTGTCATTTTCAATTCTAGCTACTATTTTCCAGATAATTCTCAAATTTTCTCTTCCCACTGATACCATACTTTTCCCAGAACATGAATCTGAGACATTCACTTGCATATGGTTAGTTTCTTTGTATTTGCCATGACAGAAAACTGGAACGAAGGATTGAAAAGAATAAGAAAAAATGAGGTAGAACCAATACAGCAGTTTCTTATGGAGCAATGAGGGAGCAGGGTGGGGAAGGGCAAAAGAAGGAGAAAAATAATGTTAATCTCTATGCCTAGGACAGAGCCTGATGTTGGAACTCCATTTCATGACCCTGAGCCCAAATCAAGAGTTGGATGCTTAACAGACTGAGCCATGCAGGTGCCCCCAAAATGTTTTTATCAATATATTAAAAAAATTGCAAAAAGAAAAAAAATTGTGTCTATCTGCTCAGATATTTCAGATGTTCTTTCTTCGTTTCTCAGAACCGTCTTTTCCTCTGCTATCATTTTGTTTCCTCCTGAAAAACTTTCCTTCATAATTCTTTTAGAGCAGATCTGTCAGTGAGGAATTCCTTTGGTTCTCTTTTATGTGAAACTAACCTTATTTCACCTTCATTATTGAAGAATGTTTTTGATGGTTATAGAATTCTGGGTTGCCAGTGTTTATGTGCTTGCTTGTTTTTTTTTTTTTTTGTTTTTGTTTTTTTTTTTTTTCCCTTTTTATTTATTTTTTTCTTTTCAGCGTAACAGTATTCATTCTTTTTGCACAACACCCAGTGCTCCATGCAAAACGTGCCCTCCCCATCACCCACCACCTGTTCCCCCAACCTCCCACCCCTGACCCTTCAAAACCCTCAGGTTGTTTTTCAGAGTCCATAGTCTCTTATGGTTCACCTCCCCTCCCCAATGTCCATAGCCCGCTCCCCCTCTCCCAATCCCACCTCCCCCCAGCAACCCCCAGTTTGTTTTGTGAGATTAAGAGTCATTTATGGTTTGTCTCCCTCCCAATCCCATCTGAAGCTTTTCCATTAAGGTCAGGAACACGGCAGGGATGTCCATTATCACCACTGCTATTCAACATAGTATTAGAAGTCCTAGCCTCAGCAATCAGACAACAAAAAGAAATTAAAGGCATCCAAATTGGTAAAGAAGAAGTCAAACTATCACTCTTCGCAGATGATATGATACTATATGTGGAAAACCCAAAAGACTCCACTCCAAAACTGCTAGTACTTGTACAGGAATTCAGTAAAGTGTCAGGATATAAAATCAATGCACAGAAATCAGTTGCATTTCTGTACACCAACAACAAGACTGAAGAAAGAGAAATTAAGGAGTCAATCCCATTCACAATTGTACCCAAAACTATAAGATACCTAGGAATAAACCTAACCAAAGAGACTAAGAATCTATACACAGAAAATTATAAAGTACTCATGAAAGAAATTGAGGAAGACACAAAAAAATGGAAAAATGTTCCATGCTCCTGGATTGGAAGAATAAATATTGTGAAAATGTCTATGCTACCTAAAGCAATCTACACATTTAATTCAATCCCTATCAAAATACCATCCATTTTTTTCAAAGAAATGGAACAAATAATCCTAAAATTTATATGGAACCAGAAAAGACCTCGAATAGCCAAAGGAATATTGAAGAACAAAGTCAAAGTTGGTGGCATCACAATTCCGGACTTCAAGCTCTATTACAAAGCTGTCATCATCAAGACAGCATGGTACTGGCACAAAAACAGACACATAGACCAGTGGAACAGAATAGAGAGCCCAGAAATCGACCCTCAACTCTATGGTCAACTAATCTTCGACAAAGCAGGAAAGAATGTCCAATGGAAAAAAGACAGCCTCTTCAATAAATGGTGCTGGGAAAATTGGACAGCCACATGCAGAAAAATGAAATTGGACCAGTTCCTTACACCACACACGAAAATAGACTCCAAATGGATGAAGGACCTCAATGTGAGAAAGGAATCCATCGAAATCCTTGAGGAGAACGCAGGCAGCAACCTCTTCGACCTCAGCCGCAGCAACATCTTCCTAGGAACAACGGCAAAGGCAAGGGAAGCAAGGGCGAAAATGAACTATTGGGATTTCATCAAGATCAAAAGCTTTTGCACAGCAAAGGAAACAGTTAACAAAACCAAAAGACAGCTGACAGAATGGGAGAAGATATTTGCAAACGACATATCAGATAAAGGGCTAGTATCCAAAATCTATAAGGAACTTAGCAAACTCAACACCCAAAGAACAAACAATCCAATCAAGAAATGGGCAGAGGACATGAACAGACATTTCTGCTTATTTGTTTGTTTTGTAGTACTTTAAAGATGTTGTTTCTCTCTTTTCTTGTCCCCAGGGATTCTGGTGAGAAGCCAGACATTAACTAGAACTATTCTCCTTGTATGTAATATGTTAATTTTCTCTTGTTGCTTTCAAGATCTATTCTTAGTTTTTGCTTTCAACCATTTGAATATGATGCACATAACTTTAGGCTTCTTTTTTCCTTTCTCTACTTGATATCCATGAAGGATCTTATATCTACCATTCTGTTTTTCATCAAATTTGGAAAATATTTAACATTATCTCTTGAATATTTTCCCATCTGCAATTCTCTCTCCTTCTACTATTCCAGTTCCATGTGTTATAATGTTTGAAACCATAACACAAGTTCTGAAATCTCTGTTCACCTATTTTTAAATTTTTTTTCTCATTGTTTTTTCCTCACAGAAAATTTTGTATTGATTTATCATGAAGTTCATTACTCTTTCCTCTGTCATGTCTATTCAGCTATTAAGTCCATCCATAGAAATCTCTTAATTTCAGAAATGTTATTCTTCAGTTCTAGTATTATCAATTAATTCTTTCTTATTGTTTCCATTTCCCATTTGGCACTCACTGTGGCATGGAACATATTTCCAATATGGAATAGCAAACTGGAATAATATACAAAAGGAACATTGAGACAAAAGACAGAATGCACGTTTCACAAGGATGATTATGTAATATGTGCGAGTATTTTTGTCCTGTATCTGGTTATGAGAACTTTGGGACAATTTGAATATATTATTAAAATGTTATGAAAATGTTATGTTGCTTTTGTTACTAGGTAACATAGTTCACTAATGTAACTATTGTTAATTTTTGGCATATGTCCATGTGATGAGCTTATGCTCAATTATGTAATTCCTAAGGAATCTTAATTAAAAACAAACCTTTGGGAGTGTTCTGTAGATGTATTTAATGTCATCATGGAACTACTGAAATAGTTTTACTACTATTATTTCCTTAAGAAAAGATAAAGAAGTATAGTTACGATAAAACTAACAGTGTCAATGTAAACAGTTAATTAAATCTTACATATTAGAAGTATTTTAAGCAAATAATGAAGTACAATGGTATTTTTTTTTTGCAAATTTTCATTTTATTTATTTTTTCAGTGTAACAGTATTCATTCTTTTTGCACAACACCCAGTGCTCCATGCAAAACGTGCCCTCCCCATTACCCACCACCTGTTCCCCCAACCTCCCACCCCTGACCCTTCAAAACCCTCAGGTTGCCCCAACCTCCCACCCCTGACCCTTCAAAACCCTCAGGTTGTTTTTCAGAGTACATAGTCTCTTATGGTTCGCCTCCCCTCCCCAATGAAGTACAATGGTATTTAAGATGCTTCTTGAAAAACAGTGACAAAATGAGATTCAATTGTAGTGTATGTATTGTTAATTGAGGAATTTTAACTACTGAAATGACTTAATAAGAATAAAATTATGAGTTGGTTTTATATAAAACAATTTTAACCTTAGATGTGCTAATAATGTTCTAAAACAATCCACATAAATGTATACACACATCCTGTGTGTATCTGTGTGTATATTTGTGTGTCTTATCATGCATACAAACGGCACTCTACCTATTGGGCGATCTCAACTTTCTTCAACATGGAAGTGAGCCACAACATCTTTGTTCAGTTTCATGGGCTATAACTAAGTTCATGGGTGAAACTCATGGAAGAAGAAAATTATTTTATAAATAACTAATTAAAAACATACCTTTTAAAATTGCATTAAAATAGGAATATTAGTCAAGACAAAGTTAAGTTGAGTCACAGTTACAAATGACCCAAATCTCAGTGTTTTAGTCCCCTTAAATCTCTCTTTTCCTCCCATAAAGTCTGTAGTTGTTCAAGCTACTCTGCTGAATAATTTTCTTCCATAAATAGCTTTAGCCTTTTTGGTCATTTCAGTCTTATGGAAATCCCATATCAACGTGCAGTTTGTTTACTGCCAGAGAGAAGAACCAAAAGAGAGATACAATTTGAAGGGGATAAAATTATTATATTCATCTGTCAACTGTACCTAGAGTTAATTAGCCAAACTAGTCTTTGGTCATACCTAACTTGAAGGAGGTGAAAATTCAACTCTTATTATTTTGCCTGGAAAGTGAAAAGAACCAGACTCATGAGCTTATTTATATAAGAAATCCTATGTCTGTCCATCTGTGTATATAAATGTAACTATCTTCTTACTTATATGTGTCTATATCTATATCTATCTATCTATCTATCTTTATTTATTCATTTATTTATGTTTATATACACACACACAGACCATAATAAAATGTATTCTTAGTGGAGCAATGCTGGTAACATTTTTTTTTTAAGATTTTATTTATTTATTTGACAGACAGAGATCACAGGTAGGCAGAGAGGCAGCCAGAGAGAGAGGAAGGGAAGCAGGCTCCCTGCTGAGCAGAGAGCCTGATTTGGGGCTCGATCCCAGGACTCTGGGATCATGACCTGAGCCGAAGGCAGAGGCTTTAACCCACTGAGCCACCCAGGTGCCCCAATGTTGGTAATATTTTTATTAAAGACATTGCAATATGTGTCTTCAACCACTATAAAGACATATTGTCCTGGGTGTCCTAATCAATGTAATTTCTTAAAAATAAAAAAAAAGGCAAAACTTTAAAATTTACTATTTAAACGTGGATACCTATAAGCATTTTTTTCACACAATGATTCGTATGTCTGGAAATGAAAGACCATCATTTAAAAATAAATAAAAGAAATAATAGAAATAAAAGAAATAATATTCAGTATTCAGTAATTGAGACAGTTAAGTATTCAGTAGTTGAGATAGTTAAATATGCATTAATTGAGATAGTTAAAAATTAATACATGATAGCTTCAACATTTTACTGCATGACTGTGATAGCCAGTTTGAAATGTCCTAGGCCAAAAGACAACATTTTCCAGAAAATTTAGTTTATTATATATGTATTCATACACACACACACATACACACACACATATATAAAATCACATATGAAATAAAGAAAAAAATTGAATTATGTATTATGGCTATAAAAAAGCATATTATTAAAAGTCACCTAAGAAATTAAGCACAAAAATAATTAGGAAATCTGAAAATTATAAACTTGGAGGAAAGGTATGACTTATATTTGCAAGAAGAAAGTCTATTAGACATATATCTACCATCACAAGAAAACAGCAATTTATTATACAATGTGCACCATGGCAACTATAATTAACAATACTGTATTACATATTTGAGAGATGAAAAAACCCACAAATTTTAAATATATTACTTGCAATGGTCATAACAAAAAGCATAGCTGTTGAAGGCTGTATCAGATTCAAAGTTTTTCTTACGACCAACCCAAAGATACTTGCTGTAGGGTGCTTAGTCTCTTAAAGAAGGAACAAATGAAGGGATGAAGATATATTTTTTAAAAAAATCGGATTACATGCAAATGTGCTAAGGAACTATTCAGGAGTCAAACAGAAAGTTGGAAGTTCCAAATAGTCTCTGGAGAGGGCCAGAGGGAAATTCCTCTTTTTGCTTAATGCAATGTGCTCAGGACTCAAGGAGCTTCAAGAACTCAGAATGGAAAGCTGCTCCTGCAGAAGTGGAGACAGAGACAACAGCCAGGGGTGATCTTCCTCTGATCTTAGCCTAATTCTCTCCTACTCCTAAAATCTAATGTAGATCAAGCTGACCCACAGATATCACTATGGACTTTAAAAACATAAATAAATGTCATTTTTTGGCTAAGGATTGCAGTCTTAACCTCAAAGATCTGTTACAAAGAGAAAGGGAGAAAACAGATTTGCATGGTCAAAAATTAAGGCTGATACTTATGAATACTTTTATTCAAATATATTTATATTGTTAATCGATGACAGAGGATCCACTGTTACCACACAGAGATGAGAGAAGGAAAAGCTGGCTAGTTTGTGGTTAGGGAGGGAGAGTCCGGAAGAGGGGGAGAGACTTAGCTGACAGCGATGGATACTTCCACACCAACCCTGAAGCAAGCCTTAGGCCAGAAGTCAGAACTAAGTTTTCATCCTTACTCTACCTCTCATACCCCTACGATCTCAGGAAAAACCATTCATCCAATCTCCAGCTTCAGTTTTTCCATCTCAGAAAAAAGACAATCTTTTGAGACAATGTATGTTCGTGTGCTTTGTAAAGTTTTAGGTCCTCCATAAACATAAGCTTGGGGTTAATGTTCTTACCAAATGTTTACTGAATTCGACCAAAATTGGCCTTGAGTGTCATAACGGCAATATGATTGCCAACAAACACTAGTCAGTCTAGAGTCGTTTCTAAGCTGTGTGAATTCCTTACAGTAAAGGATCAAACCATGATGAAAGCATTGCTATGATTATTACAGTTAAACAAGTTAAAACATTTCAAGTTTACTTAAATGACTACAATGGGAAATTAGGAATGACAGATTATTTAAAAGAAGAAGGAGGAGGAGGAGGAGGAGAAGGAGGAGAAAGAAAGAAACCCCACAGCATTAGAAATATATAAAAGTCACGGCTCTAGAGCTGACTAACACAGGTATACAAGTATTTAAGTTACTTTTCACAGTGCAAATGATCAGTTTACGGACTCTTAATGGAGTCGATCTCCTCCATTTTTCCCCCCACACTCTCTGGGTGACTTTAGTTAAGGTTTCTGGAGACTCCTCAGAGTCTGTAGATGCTTTGTCTACATGTTAAATCTGTTGGCTTAAATGCCCTCCTGTTTTAATCTCTTATGATTCTCACTCTCATGAATTACGCATGGCTAAACTTGCATACCTAATCACATAGGGAAAGACAGGGCCTGAGTCTCTTCCCAATAGATATAATCTCCTGCAGGAAGTCACTGATGCCCTTTGTATTTGTAAGGTTACAGTTATGATTCAACCATTTTGTAGAAACTTGAAATTCTTGGTCCTAACTTTAAAATGACATACTTCAATATTCTAGTGCTTTATCTTCTGTTAATTATTATACATATCCAATACATAATTACCAATTCTATAAAGGCAAATCTAACCTATAGGGACAGAGAGCAGACTGTTTGCCTGGAACAGAAGATGGGGAAAAAAAGGTAAATTAAACATTTCAGAAGTGATGGAAAATATTCTACATCTTGTCTACATTTGTGGTAACACAGATGTATACATTTCTCAAATCTTGTCAAACTGTGAACTTAGAGTGAGTACCTTTTATTGTTTTATTATATAATTCATTTTATTAAATGATTATGTTAATATATTAATATATATTAATTATATATATTAATTAATATAAATTAAATAATTCATTTTTAGGTTAAAATTACTTAATGAGTAGGCTACTAAGAAAGAGTATGAGTAATATTATACATAATATTATAAGTAATATTATATGCTTTGTCTGCCCATATGTCTGTTAAAAATCAATAATAATAATCAATAAGTGTATACAAACCAGTAAGTGCCCAGGAGACTAGCTATGTATTTTAGGTGCTTAATAAGTATTTGTTGAATAAATGAACACATACTACAGCCCTGCTGGCCACATCCTGTTTTCCCTGAAAATAGAAAGGACGAAAATTTTAAATTTTGCGTCTAATGAGGATGGAGAAAAATCCCCATTAGTAAAGGAGAGCCTGATCATTGAGAAAAATTTTATATAAAAATTACTTGATAATAATATGTGTAATAGTTAGTAATCCTGTAAGTCCACAGTACATTTTAGTCAGATGGGCTAATTTTGTTTGCTTTAGTTCCTTATTTGTAGACCTGTATCTTGGGAATTATCTTATCTGTCTTTCTTAGATTAACTTCAATCCCTTTGATATTTTTTCAGACAGACCCTCTTTAAATAGTTGTCTCCTCAAATTGCACAGGGAGCTGGGAATCCCCTTATAATAACCTTTCAAAAAATACCCTTGAATTTCTTCCTAGCCCATAAAAACTAATCATGGCATTTCCGCGAAAGGATTTATGGACAAGTAGAGGCATTTAGTTATGTACTCTTAACAGACATTAAACTATGCTATTGATTCCAACAGCTTTTCTTGTGTTTTTCTCTTCGAACACTAATCATGCAGCTCATGACCCTACAACATTCAGCATTGCACTGTAAGCCTCCAGGAGAAATGCTTTCCTGTGGTTTTTAATAGAGGACAGAGCAAATCTCGGTTTATAAAGAGATTGAGAAGTATATTCACCATGTTTAGAGTTAATCCCAACTTCCTGACTAACTCTCTTTTCAAAGGGATTTAGCTTTAAACCCTAAATCTTTCAGCAGACGCAAACAGGGAGTTCAGAAGAACAGTAATGATGAAAATTTTATAATCACCACAAATTGAAGGAGATTCTATAGCAATTGATCTATTAATATAATGTTAGTATTCCAATTTATCCCGTCTGAAATAGTAACAAGTCTAAAATAGAAAGTGAGTAGCCACTTGCAAATTGCATTTGCTAAAATACATGTGCTTAATATACAATCCATCGTAACAGGAGAAGCTAACATTTTTCCAATGTTTACTATTTTTAGACACTATTCTAAATGTTTTACATACAATAATCCCACAAATTAGTTATTATTACTAGCTTCACTTTACTTCAGAGGAAACTGAAGCCCAATTAAGTCAAAGTAAGTTGCTTGTTATGTAACTAGAAGTGATAGAACTGAGATTTTTTAATCCTAAACGATCTAGGATCAAAGTCTTTGCCTTTAATTGTAATATTATAGGCTTCAGCATGATACTAGAGAGTCTAAACTGTGTATTTGAAATTAGCATTTCTTTCTCCACCCGTATAATCTTTGGATGTGAACTGCTTGAGAAAGAAAAAGGGGAAAAAAAAAAAAAAACCTAAGAAAGGTTGTGCTTTGTTATTGTTTTTTTTTTCTTTTCGCAGCAGAAAATGTTATAAGCAAACATGATATTATTATTTCTTATTGAAAGGTGTATGATCAAATAACAACTCGTTATTCTTCCTCAGTGTTAAGTTGGTAAGGGAAGCTGGGAGTCTTATTCCTAAAGGAAGAATTAAAACATGGAAGAGAAGGTGGATTTATCAGTTCTCATGGTCTAAGTTCATGATTGACTGTCTAGTACAAGGATTATCCAATAATCTGCTGGAAGTCTACAAACTGGTTTTCCTTTGTATAGTCCCCATTTTAATAAAAGGCAATACTAACCATTTAGTAGCCCTTATAAGAAATCTAGTACTAGAATTTTCCTTTTATTCATTAAATAGTCATTAATTTATAGATCCCACTTCTTTACTATTGCTCTTCTCAGTTCTCTCTCTACCTTATTTCTGGCCACCATTGTTTCAGCTATAAATTACAGAAATTACCTTCCACCTCATCAAGAGGACTCTGGCCATCCTCACACTGCTATTTGAGAAATACTCCTAAAATGCAAATCATGTCCTATTCCTGGGCTACACACAGTGATGCATTGCCCATCCGTACTCACCATGTTCCCTGCGAAAAGATGAAACTTAGATTATCATGCCAGTCTCTCCATTCTCCAAACATTTCTCATCCCTGACACTTTGTTTCAGGCAACCTGTTATCCTTAGCGCTGCCAAGGCAAAGTGCTATTCTATTCACTTGTGTTTTTATTAAAAGCACAGACTTCAATGTTAAAATTTGTTAAGGAAGTGGACATGTTACAGTCTTTAGAGATCACATACTATATGTGTACCCTTGCTAGAGAAGCTACACAGGTGCCCACCACAGACTACTGAATGTAGTGATAACAATAAAGACAGCTATTCAATACAATTTGCGAAAGAAATAACTGTGAATGTAAATGAAAAATGAAATATGTGTTGGAATCATTGTAATGTTCTGGTCCTCCGAATAATATTGAAATATATAGCACTTATCCTGTGCTAAGAAGAGTTTTAATTGTTTTACATAAACCAACTCATTTTAACAATCTCAATAATGGTATGACTCCTACTAATTTATTTTACAGAGAAGGAAACTGAGCTGTATAGAAAGACAAAGTGGGGCTCCTAGGTGGCTTGGTTGGGGATCGGGGGACTCTTGGCTGTGGCTCAGGTCATTCTGGGAGTCATGACATTGAGCCCCTTCTCAGGCTCTCCACTCGGTGGGGGAAGGTGCTCGGGGTCTGCTGGAGATTTTTTCCCTCTGCCCCTTCTCTTGCTCACTCTCTCTCCTTAAAGATTAAATAAATCTTTAAAAAAAAAAAAAAAAGAAAGAAAGAAGGAAAGACAAAGAAGCTTGTCCAAGATCACAGAGCTAGAAAGTCAACAAGCTACATTTGAACCTTGCCAGGCTGAAACTAGTTTCTTTCTATGTCTTTACTCATTCAGCCACATTGCCACAATATATAAAATACTTTAAAATGTGATGTCCGTGTATTAGGTGTGTGACATTCAAATAGCAGATACAATTTCCCAGAATATTAATCCTTTCAATATCAATAACAGATTTAATACAACCACCAGAACAAACAAGCCAAGAAAGTCAGCCCTGGAGGTCAGGCCAGGCTGGTGGGCTACCAGCCAAGAAACGGAAAAAGGAATGTTCAGGGGCACAGGGTAGGGAGTTAGAGTTTGTGTTCGGAGGGCCAAAGGGATTAGGGGTGAAATATGGTCAAGGTTTACAGGTTGGGACATGGATCACAGAGGGCAGAACAGGGCAGGGAGTACAGGAAAGAATTCCATCCAAATGAGGAATCATGAAGTGCACTGTTCCGTTTTTAAGCTGCCAAAATTAAGAAGGTAGGCGTGAGTTTAGACAGGACTGTAAAAAACAGAGGTTTCTGGGTCCAGAAAGAAATGTGTGGGTTTACACAGTTAATACTGAAGTATTACTAGTTGGTTTTATTAAAGTTGTTATTTAAATTCCAGCTAGTTAACATACAGTATAATGTTAGTTTCAGGTGTAGAATTTAGTGGTTAGACATTTCCATACAACTCCTGGCACTCATCACAAGCGCCCTCCATAACCCCCACCACCTATTTCCCTTATCCCCCCAACTCCCCTCCTTCTGGTAACTGTCAGTTTCTTCTCTATTCACTAGTTGATTTTTTTTTTTTAAATTTACCTTCTTTTTTTTTCCCCATTTTATTTATTTTTTCAGTGTAACAGTATTCATTCTTTTTGCACAACACCCAGTGCTCCATGCAAAACGTGCCCTCCCCATTACCCACCACCTGTTCCCCCAACCTCCCACCCCTGACCCTTCAAAACCCTCAGGTTGCCCCAACCTCCCACCCCTGACCCTTCAAAACCCCCAGGTTGTTTTTCAGAGTACATAGTCTCTTATGGTTCGCCTCCCCTCCCCAATGTCCTCAAAATGTTGAAAATAGAACTACCCTATGACCCAGCAATTGCACTACTGGGTATTTACACTAGTTGATTTTTTAAACAAAGACCGTCGCTTTGAGATGCTTTCCTGGCCCAGGAGAGACTGACCCAAAGTGCAGCTCCCCAGAATGAAACTGGGGGAAAATGTGATGATGACCACAGAGGATGTACCTCTCATGGGACACCCCAGATATTCTACTATGAGTCGATACATAGTCTCAATCAGAGCTCTGCTTCTTAAAAGCTATGAGATCTTAAGCAAGTTCATTACTATTTGTAAAATGGGGATAATAAAAGAACCTGTCTTATAGGGATGGATGAAATGATAAAAATCTTTTGGAACTTAAGTTGAACACTGAGCTCTTCCAAGTAGTTATAATCATTATCCTGATTAGCAAAAATCTAATTTAAATACCCATATCCATCTCCTTGTTCTTTTATCAGAATTTAAGCTAGAAAAATTTAAGTATACTGATAATTTTAGAGAAAAATGAAACTGAATCCTCTCTACTGTTTATTCTTATTAGAGCTTATTTCTTAATGAGTAGAATAAGCTAATTTATCAATTAGCAGAGTTAAATGTACTTAATGAGTAGGAGAGTAAACTAGTAAACTTCACTGGCATTCTTTAATCTGGGAGAGTTTTTTAGTTTGAAAACCACTCTTTTTTGATATTTTGAATATTTTTATCTTGTTTTATTTTATTTTATTTTATTTCTTTTCAGTGTTCCAGCATTCATTGTTTATGCATCACACCCAGTGCTCCATGCAATACGTGCCCTCCTTAATACCCACCACCAGCCCCCTACTCCCCTCCCCTCCAAAATCCTCGGTTTGTCACTCTTTTTTTTTTTAATGTGAGTATTCTATTGATTCACAGATACATTCATCGGTGTGATGTCATTATAAGTATATATAGAGCTTGATGTCGTACCTTTATTTAGTAATTTTCTGTGCTCCTGAAAGGTAAAACATCAGACCAGAGTAGTTGTTGGAATTGCCACCTTGTAATGAAACCAGAGGCATGTTTCAATGAAAACATAATTTTCTCAATAGTTTAAATTATATAGAGACATGTTGGAACAATTTGCAAATTCCAGTAGCTATTCTGAGTTGAATATAGGCCTTCGAGTGGTCTAATCTAGGAAAGTTGTGTGGAAAATCTGATAGGTCAGGGTAGCCACAATAATTCTGCTTTATTTTTAATTCACAGCCTCAGGAAAAAGGTAAAAGAAGGGAAGGCTTTACATAAAGGCAGCCACTGATGATTGAGGGGTTGTCAACTAGACCAAAAGCATGGGTTTCCAATGAAACTATGCAAATTAGTGCTACTATTGAAGACAATGCATTAATATTTATATTAATATTGTTTTATAATATCTTAAAAGGATCAAGAGTGTCTAAAAGAATAATCTTCTACAACACTTTCTGGATGATTTAACTGCATATGTCTTGCATCAGAGTCCCGTGGGAAACTAAAATATCATAGGTAATGAACCAAAATCTCTTGTAATGTAGCTCTCTGATCTCCACACTTGACTGTGTGAGTTTTGTCAATGCTTTCTGAGCACCTTCTCTAGAATCACCCAATCCCTACCTGCACATACAGGGCATCATTGGTGTTGGTTCCCCTTCAGTCCCCCAGATCTTGCCATAACTGTAGGTCCTTCTATTACCTGCAGGATGTCTCTTCCAACTCAAAATACCCCAAGTGGCTTCTACTTTTCGATCAAATCTGAACTGACCTGGGCTCAGAAGAGTGAAAGGAATAGAAATCACAAACATCTTCTCCTTTATTACCACTGGTAACTAACCCTCTTTTTATTCCTTTATAGCAGGTGGTCTCCTAAATCTATGAATATATTGATTGGTCAAGGTAAGCTATTGTGGTATGGCAAGAAACTACTGAAACATCTATTTAACTTGATCTAATTTTGTATTAAATTCTGAAACTATAAATACATGTCAATACTGAACATAATTAACTCTTTAAAAGTATATATACATACTTCAATACCTATCAATGAGTCTGAAAAATCAAACTTTAAAGATACTACTAAACTTCCTTTATATCCATCCTTAATTTCATCTCTTCCTTCTCTGCTGTCTACCCCTCCCCCAAATCAGTAATGGCCTCACAACTGAAATATTCATTTTTAACTTCTATGTTCTTCTTGCAACTTGCTTATTAATAACCAGCATAATGTTTGTAAGATTCTGTGATTGATGATGATTTAGTTACCAGTAGCGATAATGCATCATATTTTACTACAGATTTGCATTATGAGAATGTGACACAGTCAATTAATTTATTTTCTTCTCAATGCATCTTTGTGGTTCTGGTGTATTGTTAATTTGTTCATTTGTTTGCCTTCCTTTTTTTGGCCAGTACAAACAATGCCACTGTAATGAGCATTTGGCATTCAATTACATGACTTGTGGTGAACAAAGGTCAAAGTTTCTCTAGGATAAATTCCCAGGAGTGGGATTATGCATTCACACTTCACATTTTCAAGTTCCATTAGATAATGCCAAATTACTTTCAAAAATGTTTTCACTAATGCACAGCCTATCTGCTTTGTAAGAGTTCCCGTTATTCTACATTCTTGCCAAAACTGCATGTACTTGGACTTGTTAATTTTTGCCAATCTGGTGGGTGTGAAATGGCATCTCATTATGGTTTTAATTGGAATTTCCCTGATTACAAAAGACGTTGAAATCTTTTCATAAATTATAACCCATTCATTGAAATGTCTGTTTATGCATATTACCAATTAATATATTGCACTATTTGTCTTTTACTTACTCATTTGTGGGAGTTCTTTATATGTTCTCTAATAATTCTTTGTTGATCACATATTTGTTGGCATAGTATGCAGTAACTTTCTTCATATCCTTTATGATATTTATTAATATATAGAAATTACTAACTTTTCCTTATCCTTTGTTCCTTTAAAAAAAAAAAAAAAGGCTTTGGGGCACCTGGGTGGCTCAGTCAGTCAAACTCTTGGTTTTGGCTCAGGTTGTGATCTCAGGGTCATGATCTCAGGGTCATGAGATCCAGCCCCATGACAGGCTCCACACTCAGCACAGAGTCTGCTTAAGACTCTCTCTCCCTTTCCTTCTACCCCTCCCCCATGTGCTTTCTCTCTCTCAAATAAATCTTATGAATATTAAAAAAAAATAAAAATATAAATAACAAATAATAAAATTTTGAAAAGCCTTTAATACTACAAAGACATAATTTTCTCCTGATTCATTAAAAACATTTCATAATTTTATCTTTCATATTTAACATTTCATGTATATATGAAATATATATGTGATACATATATATCACATTTCATAATTTTATCTTTGAATTTACTTTGTAAATGTCAAATAAACTGTGGATGTAAAATGCACTTGAAAACTCTTTAAATTATTTATATAAATTAGTAAACCACAATGAAATTATGAATCATGTGGTTAGACTCCCATATTATCACTTGTTTTGAGATTATTGGGAAGAAATTCAAAATAAAATGAATACTTGGGACCCATGTTCTAAATCATAATTTTATTTTATGGTAGTATCAATCCACACATAAGAAATTATCTTCCTTAACATCCTCAATCATCATTATGTTAGAATATGGAATTCTTGCAGGCCATTTTGACACATTTAAAAATGTAAATCTTGATCCATGCAATAATGGAAACTAGTCTCCCTTAGAAACTTATTCTCATGTGTCATAGCTATAGCAGGAAAGCAAGTCAATCCGGGTACAGAGGCATAGTTTTGTTTTGTTTGTTTTGTTTTTAATTTTATTTATTTATTTGAGAGAAAGTGTGAACGAAAGAGAGAGAGAAAGAGCAAGCAGGAGCAGGGCAGCGGCTGAGGAAGAGGAAGAAGCAACTCCCTACTGGAACTTGATTCCAGGATCCTGGGATCATGACTTGAGCCTAAGGTAGACACTTAACCAACTGAGTTGCCCAGACACCCCAAGAAAATGGCTTTTTATAGCTGTCTTTACTAATCTTTATGAGATAATTTTAAAGCATCCAAACAAAGGTAACAGAAAGATGGAGATTTTGCTTTGTTCTTCCTTCATTATAATATTTAGTCTTCTTACATTGATTCATTCGAAAGGTATCCACTAGAAGTCTATTTTTAGTTCATTATGTTTAATTACATTTGGTTTGTACAATTACTGACATTTAGACTTTTATTTCACTTTTACAGTTGGAACTCATGAAACATTTTTGGGAAAATGTCTAGTCACTACTACCTTAAACAATCAAGAATTGAAAATCTTACTTCAAATTTCTAGTGACAAAAATTTTGTATATATTCTAAGATGCAAATATAGTTATCCAAAATAAAGCTAAAGTAAGACAGTTAGAATTTTCCCCTCATATTAAAAAAGATTTCTATAAAGGATAATTATAACAAAAAGCTGTTTCAGTAGTCCATGAATAAAAATTCAGATCTCTCTACAGTTCGTGTTGGAATATAAAGTTCACAAAGACTATCAGGCATTTTTTTTTTTAAAGAAGAAAACAAACATCTAAACCTTTTAAAGTGTAATATTCTCATGTCAAACATTCTGATTTGTTTTGTAAACAAAAATTCAAAGAAAATCTTTCAATTCTGCTTGTGCAAGATTACATAAATAAATACTAAAGTTTTGAAATATACAAAGATCTGAATTCTAACCCCAGTTAAATCACAATTATCTGCTGGATGACCTTGGAAAGTAACTTTTTTCAACCAAAATCACTTTCCTTAACTACTGCACATCACACAGTTGTTGTGTGGAAATCAAATGGGAAACTCAAATCAAATCAAAAGCAGTAAATGCTAGGATTTCAATATACCTGCAATATATGATGTGGGAATGTGACGAAGTAACATTAGTGTTAGTTAGAAGGCCCAGAAGAAATTTCTAGTGAGTTCATTAAATTTATGTTATACCCATTTTGAAACTAAATGTTCTCAATTAAAAAAAAAACTACATACTATAAAATTTGTGAAGTTATAGTCAAAGTTATGGATTTAGCATACGAGTTAGTAACAATTTAATCTGGCTTTAATATCACAGGCTTCTGGCCAGGATTATACCTCATACATTGCTGAAATATTTCCCTGAAAGAATTCAATACTTTGAGAGGGAATTTTATATTCGCTGTATATGCCAGCCCTCAAGCCTCAACTAAACTCAACTTGAAAAACAATGCAGTACACAACACCCCAGCACAAAATTTTCTCACATTACTTAAGAGATCCTGATTGGATAGTAGTGATCAACCCATATGGTACGATATCATTTAGCACCATTTCCCAGTAGCATGTTATTATTCAGTCTGGCAGCTATGTCCGCAGGCTTTGTAGGTGGTTACAAATGGAAATGGGGCACATACCTCAAACTTGCTCCTGTTCAATCCCTTTTTTTCCCTGACAATTGTGGTTTTATCTATTTCATGAGACTGTCTCCTTAAGCAAAGGTTAGCAACAGGATCAACCAGAAGTGGGACTAAAAAGAAACTCAGCATTCTCTCTAGAATACTGGAATTTTCAGAGGTAGTGATTCTATCCAATTCAAACTACTGGTCAGTTACTGCCTCTTCTTTTGCTCCTATTTATTTGATTTCTAAGATAGCTTCAGAGACAGCCAAGTCAGGTATACCAGTATGTTTAGGGATAATGATTATTCAAGTAACATCTAAAATTTAAGCACTAACTATGATTATTTCATATAATTACTAATTACTTTTGGACTCATGTGAAGGCAAATAAAATAAAATATACATATTAACTATCAGTCCTTTTTTTATTTGATTAATTAATTTTCCCTAGGTGTGGTTCAGGAACATCTCAGTCAACATTAAACCATAGATTTTATTACATCAAAAATTAGATATAACCCATTTGGAGTCTATTTTCGTGTGTGGTGTAAGGAAGTGGTCCAATTTCATTTTTCTGCATGTGGCCGTCCAATTTTCCCAGCACCATTTATTGAAGAGGCTGTCTTTTTTCCATTGGACATTCTTTCCTGCTTTGTCGAAGATGAGTTGGCCATAGAGTTGAGGGTCGATTTCTGGGCTCTCTATTCTGTTCCACTGATCTATGTGTCTGTTTTTGTACCAGTACCATGCTGTCTTGATGATGACAGCTTTGTAATAGAGCTTGAAGTCCGGAATTGTGATGCCACCAACTTTGGCTTTGTTCTTCAATATTCCTTTGGCTATTCGAGGTCTTTTCTGGTTCCATATAAATTTTAGGATTATTTGTTCCATTTCTTTGAAAAAAATGGATGGTATTTTGATAGGGATTGCATTAAATGTGTAGATTGCTTTAGGTAGCATAGACATTTTCACAATATTTATTCTTCCAATCCAGGAGCATGGAACATTTTTCCATTTTTTTGTGTCTTCCTCAATTTCTTTCGTGAGTACTTTATAATTTTCTGTGTATAGATTCTTAGTCTCTTTGGTTAGGTTTATTCCTAGGTATCTTATAGTTTTGGGTACAACTGTGAATGGGATTGACTCCTTAATTTCTCTTTCTTCAGTCTTGTTGTTGGTGTACAGAAATGCAACTGATTTCTGTGCATTGATTTTATATCCTGACACTTTACTGAATTCCTGTACAAGTACTAGCAGTTTTGGAGTGGAGTCTTTTGGGTTTTCCACATATAGTATCATATCATCTGCGAAGAGTGATAGTTTGACTTCTTCTTTACCAATTTGGATGCCTTTACTTCCTTACACCACACACGAAAATAGACTCCAAATGGATGAAGGACCTCAATGTGAGAAAGGAATCCATCAAAATCCTTGAGGAGAACGCAGGCAGCAACCTCTTCGACCTCAGCCGCAGCAACATCTTCCTAGGAACAACGGCAAAGGCAAGGGAAGCAAGGGCAAAAATGAACTATTGGGATTTCATCAAGATCAAAAGCTTTTGCACAGCAAAGGAAACAGTTAACAAAACCAAAAGACAGCTGACAGAATGGGAGAAGATATTTGCAAACGACATATCAGATAAAGGGCTAGTATCCAAAATCTATAAGGAACTTAGCAAACTCAACACCCAAAGAACAAACCCAAAGAACAAACAATCCAATCAAGAAATGGGCAGAGGACATGAACAGACATTTCTGCAAAGAAGACATCCAGATGGCCAACAGACACATGAAAAAGTGCTCCATGTCACTCGGCATCAGGGAAATACAAATCAAAACCACAATGAGATATCACCTCACACCAGTCAGAATGGCTAAAATTAACAAGTCAGGAAATGACAGATGCTGGCGAGGATGTGGAGAAAGGGGAACCCTCCTCCACTGTTGGTGGGAATGCAAGCTGGTCCAACCACTCTGGAAAACAGCATGGAGGTTCCTCAAAATGTTGAAAATAGAACTACCCTATGACCCAGCAATTGCACTACTGGGTATTTACCCTAAAGATACAAATGCAGTGATCCGAAGGGGCACGTGTACCCGAATGTTTATAGCAGCAATGTCTACAATAGCCAGACTATGGAAAGAACCTAGATGTCCATCAACAGATGAATGGATCAAGAAGATGTGGTATATATACACAATGGAATACTATGCAGCCATCAAAAGAAATGAAATCTTGCCATTTGCGACGACGTGGATGGAACTAGAGCGTATCATGCTTAGTGAAATAAGTCAATCGGAGAAAGACAACTATCATATGATCTCCCTGATATGAGGACATGGAGAAGCAACATGGGGGGGTAGGGGGATAGGAGAAGAATAAATGAAACAAGATGGGATTGGGAGGGAGACAAACCATAAATGACTCTTAATCTCACAAAACAAACTGGGGGTTGCTGGGGGGAGGTGGGATTGGGAGAGGGGGAGCGGGCTATGGACATTGGGGAGGGGAGGCGAACCATAAGAGACTATGGACTCTGAAAAACAACCTGAGGGTTTTGAAGGGTCAGGGGTGGGAGGTTGGGGGAACAGGTGGTGGGTAATGGGGAGGGCACGTTTTGCATGGAGCACTGGGTGTTGTGCAAAAAGAATGAATACTGTTACGCTGAAAAAATAAATAAAATGGAAAAAAAAATAAACATAAAAAAAAATTAGATATAACTATGAAAAGAAATAATGCAGAGGGAAATATAATTATTCAGAACCTGAAGGAAGACCTTCTACCATAAAGTCTGTTTGTATTAGTACTTCTGTCTTTTTTCTTATCTATTAGCATCTTATCCATGTTAAACATGTCCACTGAGAGACTGTTTGCAAGTTGGTGGTCAAAATTCACCTCTCTTACTCATGACTTTGGATAGTCCCCTCTCACGCTGACTTTTGCTTGACCATGTGACTTTCCCTGAGCAATAGAACAAAACAGTTGGAAGCACTTGTTGGGGGGGCACTCTTTCCTAGTGCTGGGAACTTTCCCCCACCAAGAGAACAAGTATAATCAACAGTGCTAGAGGTTAAGAGAACATAGGGCAGAAACTCTAGCTATCCATTCATTTCACCAACTGACGGCAAAGATCAGCCAATTAAATGCAGACCAGAAAACATCACCCAGCTGAACCTTAGAATGAGGGACAAATAAATGAAAAATGATTAACCTTCGTGCTACTAATCTTTGGAGTTGTTTGCACAAAATAAAATCTGACTAATATCAATACAATCATATTTTCAATGAAAAAGAAATGATAAAGGAAGGCAATTTTGTGGTGAGTTTATAATCTGATTTGTATTATTAATTTAATATGTGACTTCTAGAACTGAATTTTGGCAAATTCTCACATTTGCATATGTATGCGATACTGGAACATAACAGTCTTATATATAACTTTTTATAGAATGTCTTAAACATTGCATATATTTAATGCAATTAGATGAATTAAATAAAGTGATGGCTATGGGGCATCTGGGTGGCTCAGTGGGTTAAAGCCTCTGCCTTCTGCTCAGGTCATGATCCCGGCGTCCTGGGATCGAGCCCCGCATCGGGCTCTCTGCTCAGTGGAGAGCCTGCTTCCCTTCCTCTCTCTCTCTGCCTGCCTCTCTGCCTACTTGTGATCTCTGTCTGTCAAATAAATAAATAAAATCTTTTAAAAAAAGTGGTGGCTGAATTATTATTTTGAATTTAAAACTTTAAAAATTACTTTTAAAATAATTCTAATAAATTTCATGTACTAGAATGGTTTAGAGTGATTTCTGTTTATGGTACCACCAAAAGGAATTTTTGTTTAGAGTTATTTATTGTTTCCTAGGTAATCTGTGGTTTCTAGTACTATCCCCAAGAGGAAATTTGCATGTGAGTTTGAATGTTATATAGTTTGAACATTTTTAGGAAATGCAAGAGCTGTTGCCAATTCTCAGGGAGATTTCCAAATACATCCTCCTGAAGGAGAAAGTGCTATAAGGAAAATCTCTCTGAAACAGCCCTTATAGAAATAAATACATACCCTAAGCCAAGGGAAGATTTCTAGTTCATTCCCTATGCCAAGGAAACTAAAAGAACAGTTAGCAGAGTGGATGCTACAGAGTTACAAAAAATTTCCATATGACAGCTCTGCAGATCATTAAATAGATTCCATATAAAAATGTCGTTTGTCCTTGGACTTCACTGTCCTATATCTGTACAACAAACTTGCGTATCTGTTTTCTATCAAGTTATTTTGTGAAGGTCCCAAGCAGCCTCAATTTCAGAAACTGGCTTCCTAGCTATTTCTGTTAACTTCCTGGGAACTTTCTCAGTTGTTTCCAGGAAAAAAAAAATAATAAACTCAAGTTTTTCCCCTTCGGTATTGCCTTCAATGCTACCAAACCTCGTGATCTAGACACAGAGTTGGGATGTACAACCAATAGTAACCATCTCTGATGCCCCTCAATGACCTCTCCTGGAAGGAAGAAGACATAATGTTCTCTTACCCTCCGTAACACAAAAGAAATAAGACTGTGCCTTCTAATAAGATTTGAAAACCTTAGAGAAAATGAAAATAAAAAGGAAAAGTAGCTTAAAACTGCTATTATCCATTCTTAAAGCCTATGGTTCTAGGTTCTACCTTATCATCCTTGCATAGCTCCTGGCAGGTTTCCATAATAGATTAGAGGGAAGGGTTAAAGCAGAATAACCTTGTAGAAATTTATTTATTGCAATAGCTGGCAAGAGATGGTGGATGCTTTATGTCAAAAGCTGACAGTAGTAGTAGAAGTTTGGATTTGTGGTATGTGTGTCTGTTGATTGGACATGAGGTTAGAGGAACACAGAGAAATTAGGGGTATTCCAAGAATTCAATGTTGGCATCTAGAAAGATATTGCCTTTTGGAGACTGGAAGGATGTTTGGTGGGGAAAATCAAGAATACAAATTTGGATATTATTAATTGTCATCATTAGTTAAATATTTAAATGAAATGTTAAGTAGACAGTAGGATCTATGAGTGTGAAGGTCAGAGAAAAAGTCTCAAGAGAAAATAGAAATTTGAGAGTTGTAGGTAAAGAGAAACCAAACTTTTAAAATTCTGCATAGAGATTTTACCTTCAGTTAGGCTGCAGACTCTGTTTCCATGATAACCTGACAAGAGTTAAATGTCATCTCCAGGCAACATTATTTTAAGACAGAAATTATCCCTGATTTGTAAATTACATCTGGACAAGGAGTTATGAACACCAAATTGGGTTATATATTGGGCTTTCCTGAAAGCTATGACTCTTATAACATTATGTATCCTGCAGAGACCTGGAATCTATGCCTATAGAAGTATTGGCTCCTGTGACATGAGGCTTTTAAACCAGAGAAGATTCCCATCTTCTGAGTATGGGTGAGTATGGTCTTCTTTCCTGAACCTGAGTTGTCATCTGATTCAGTATCTTCTGGATACTTTTGTGAACTGTTTCACGGACTGCTACAAAAAAGAAATATTCAATGTTGAGCTGCTGGCATGCTGTGGTCCCTGTCTTATAACCAATTGGAAACCAGATTGATGTCAAATGTGGTTTATGATAGTGTCTTGAGTCTAAATGTGTAGTTGAGCCTGAGAAGACCCTTGATGAGCATAGGAGTAGTGTTCAGCATGTGGATGGTATAAGGTGTAAGGCTAAATGAAATTTATTTTTTTTAATTGTCTAAAGATTTATTTATTTGACAGAGAGAGAGAGAACAAAAGTAGGGGGAGTGGCAGGCAGAGGAAAAGGGAGAATCAGGCTTCCCTCTGAGCAGGGAGCCTGATGTGGACTCGATACCAGGACCCCAGGATCATAACCTGAGCCAAGGCAGATGCTTGACCGACTAAACACCTAGGCATCTCTAGATGAAATTTCTTAAGGATTACCAACAGAGGTAAAGTCCTGAAAACTGGGCTTTGAGGCACCCCAGAAATTAGAGGTCAGGGAGAAAAGGAGGAACAAAAAGAGGAAACTGAAAATGAGCACAGAATGAGGTAGGCAGATAACCAAAAGTATGTGGTATACTAGAAACCAGGGAAAAGGTTATTTCAAGAAGGCATGAGGAGTCATCTCTGTCAAATATTCTCTATGTCACTATAAAGTTGATTACCAGAAAAAGCACACTGGGAGACAGTAAATTTTGGCTAGCCTCTTTTACGATTAACTGATACTCATGACATACTGAGGAGGAAAAAATCTAGTCTACCTCTTCTGGAATTGGAGCTAGAAGTTCATGAAGTTGGAATTAGTTAAAGGCACTGTAGCTTTTCCCAGAGATGCAAGGTGGACCAAATATTCAACAGTAGAGGGCATGGTAGAAGAATAACCAGAAGAGGAGGAAGAAAGAAACAGAGTGAGATAAGGTTTTGTTTTTACTTATATCACTATTTCATTCCTTCAAAGAAAATGACCAAAGGAAAGGGAATTGAAGTTTTTCTGTTTTTTCCTATTCCCAAAGACTAAGAATGAAAATTCACATGCACTTAGGTAAAACTGCATGTCAACTACACTCAAATAAAAAACTTAAAAAGTAAAATTACCATGAAAACTAAAATATGCCAAATAAGAAATAAAGAGCAAAAAATATTTGGTGAGTCCATTAATGTTAGGATCTACTAACTACCTTAAATATCAAAGGAATACACAATTGTGTTTTTACTGTTAATTAAATTTCAGCATAATTACTTCACAATAGTTGTGTTTTTTGTTTGTTTTTGTTTTTTAATTACATGCTACATTCGGGGCACAGTCATTTCCTGTTCTTCATTCAGCATATGGCACTTTCTTTGATGACACATGGAGGCTAGGGAAAGTTTCAATGAATGAAAGCTGCAATTCTAGTTATTTCATACACCCTGTTGCTAGTCAGTGCATGTTGCTTTTGCCATTGGCTTACGAATCCCCTTTCATTTTATTGACAAGCTCACCTTCACCATAAATGAGTTGTCAACGATGACTACATCTGGCATTCCACTCAAGAGGAAATTTCACATTATGTCATAATACTTAGAAAGGGAAGGTAGAAAGTTGATATTCTCTCAAATTCCTGTGACTTACTTCACTTTTTATGTGAAAAGCCGTATTAACAAATATTGGTATGATTGGCACATTCACGTAGGCTAGGAGAAGCTATGAATCTAAAAGCATCTTAGTTGTGCAACCAACCATTCTTCAAATGCCCCCCACACCCCAAAAAATAATGAAATGAAATAAAATAAGATGAAATAATTTAAAAAACAGCAGAAATAATTAGTTACGTGAGTGTTATCCTCATAGTCAAACTAATTTCTGGTGACATGCTATTTTATGTGAGTAACTCCTAATAAAACTTGAAGTTGTATGTGATGGAAATCAGATTACCTTTTATATACATAAAAGGAACTCACTTGCTGTTAGTATAATTCAGATAGGAGCTATGATAAACCTTGTGTAATCAACAAAAGAAAATCAGATTTCCCAATTAATACTTTAAATAAATTTTTCTGGGGTTAGATATCCCTATCACTATATGTCTATCTCCATCATCATCTGTATATCCATTCATATATAATAGAAAAAACATTTGGTCAAGGAAGAATTTATATTCCTGTCCAAAGGTAAAAATATACATAGCTTCCTGAAAACAGTAGCTGCAATATGAGCTTAAGAATAAAATTTAAGAATAAAAAAGCAACTGAAACAAAAAACTGTGATTCTACAGATAAGACTGGCTAACATTCTTGGGGCTTAGTTTCCATAAAGAACCAGTAAAAAAAAATCATTTTACATAATTTTACTTAAGTTATCAAAATAATGATCACATATTTTTTAAACTGCTGACTAGTGGTAAGAATTAGCTGAGGATACTAGACACAGAAGCAGGAAACCTTACTTCACAACTCAAGATTTTTTGGATTCCTTTTTAACCTTGACAAAGCTCTCTTGACATTGCTAAGCCTTCGTAAAGACAGGTTTCACTATCATTAAGCTTTTTGAGATATGGAACCCTCTAAGGTTAGAATAAAAGCTAAAAGACCCCTTTACCCAAAAAAACACATGTAAGAACAAACCTGTGGTTTAAAAATACCTAAGAACCCAAAAATAGTCATTATAAAGGGTATTTTATAGTTTTCCTGTAATTAGACATGAACTTTTAAAAAATTGTGGAACATTTGCTAATTTAATGCCATATAGGTACTCTTCAAACCTATATTATATACCTGTTCTAACAAATGAAATTCCTTGATAGTTTATTTCATTTTATTGCTGAATAAGAATCCATTGAATTCTTGTCTCATTCACCTACATTTTGGTTCCTACCAAATATGAGCAAAACTGCTATAAACAACCATATTTAATGGGGCGCCTGGGTGGCTCAGTGGGTTAAGCTGCTGCCTTCGGCTCAATTCATGATCTCAGGGTCCTGGGATCGAGTCCTACACAGGGCTCTCTGCTCAGCAGCGAGCCTGCTTCCCTCTCTCTCTCTCTGCCTGCCTCTCTGTCTACTTGTGATTTCTCTCTGTCAAATAAATAAATAAAATATTTAAAAAAAAACAACAACCATATTTAATATTCATTTCAAATCAATTGTGTAGCAACCTAGAAGTATGATTATTGGGTTGTATCTTAGACAAAGTTTACCTTTGTAAAAAAAAATGCCAAATTGTCTTCCTAAAGGACTGTGCCATTCTGTATTCCCATCAGCAGTAAATGATAGTTTCTATTTTTTCATATTCTTCACAGCAATTGATATCATCAGGTTTTTAATTTTAGCCAGTCCAACTGTTCAGTGATATCACATTAAGACAAATGATGTGGAAGGTCTTTTTACATGCTTAACTATAACTATGTTACAAGTGAAAAGCCTGTTCAGATATTTTGCCTATTTTCAATTAGGTTTTTCTTTTTTTAAAAATTTTATTTATTTATTTGTCAGTGAGAGAGAGAGAGAACGAGCGAGCACAGGCAGACAGGGCAGAGACAGAGGGAGAAGCAGGTTCCCTGCCAAGCAAGGAGCCTGATGTGGGACTCCATCCCAGGATGCTGGGATCATGACCTGAGCCAAAGGCAGCCACCAGACCAACTGAGCCACCCAGGCATCCTGGGTTTTTCATTTTCTTATTATTTCTTTTGAGAAGTATGCTGTATATTTTGATTAAAAGTCCTTTATTACATATGTTTTGGCAAATATTTTCCTAGTGTATGGTCTGTCTTCTCATTTTCTCAACAGTTTTCTCTCAGAGCAGAAGTTTTTAATTTTAATCACGTTTATCTTGCCCATTTTTCTCTCTGATGTATCTAAAAGAGTAATCTGGTGTTGTACCTAAAAATTAATCACCAAATCCAACATCACATATATTTATGACATTTTTTTCCTTTTCTTCCCCTAAGAATTTTATAATTTCACATAAAGGTCTATGATGAATTTTGAGTTAATTTTTTGAAGGTACAAGGCATGTGTTTAGTTTTTTTTTGTTTTCGTTTTTGTTTTTTATCTGTTTTCAACATATGGATACTCAATTGTTAAGAACTATTTGTTGAAAATGTTATCCTTTCTGTTTTCAACTACCTTTATTCCTTTGTTGAAATTTGGTTGGCTGTATTTGTGTGAGCTATTTTGGTTCTGTACTCTGGCTCATTGACATATTTGCTTACTCTTTTGCCAATTTCATATTGTTGTGATTACTCCATATATATGTCTTGAAATCATGGAATTTGACTTGTTCAATTTTGTGCTCCTTAGTACTGTGTTGTGTATCCTGGGTCCTTCCCATTTCCATAAAAAATTTAGGATCAATTTTTGGTATCTTCAAAAACAGCTTGCTAGAATATTGTTTAGTACTGCACTGTTCTATAAATCCAGCTGGGAAGATATGATTTGGTTTCTAAAAGCTTCACCAAAAATAAGTGTGAAAAATAAGGATGTGAAAAGGAAACACTGGAAAAGCTGAGTCTTCCAATCCATGAATATAGACTATCCCTCCATTTATTTAGATATTCTTTGATTATCTTAGTCAGTGTTTAATAGTTTATTGCAAAAGACTCAGAAAATGTGTTGTTAGATTTACTCCTAAGTACTGTATATTTTTGATGCTAATGTAAATGATAGGGTTTTTTAAACTCCAAATTTCTTTATTGTCAGTATATTGGAAAGCAATTGCCTTTTTGTATTGATCTTGTATGCTTCAACTTGCTATACTTGCTTATTTTTTCCAGGAGGTTTTTCCATTTCTTTGTGGGTTTTTTTTTTTTTTTTGGTAGATTCTTTGTGGTTCCCTTACTCTTAATCATGTCATCCACAAGTATACATAATGTCATTTCTTGTCTTTTAACCTCATAATTTTTTGAACTACTATGATTGCCAGTATGATGTTGAATAGGAGTTATGAGAGAGGACATCCTTGCCTTGTTCCCAATAGTAGTTGGACAAGTTCAGTATTAAACCAATAAGGATGATGTTAATATAGGCTTTCCAAAGATTTTAAAAAATTAAATTGAAGAAGTACACTTCCATTTAATACTTTGCTAAGATTTTCTTTTATAGTAAATGGGTGTCAGATTTTGTCAAATGATTTTTTTTGCATCAACAAATATAATAATATAATTTTTCATCTTTAGCCTGTTGGTAGATTACATTGGTTGATTTTCAGTTTGTTAGTTATAGTCAAAACAATTTGGGGGTGCCTGGGTGGCTCAGTGCGTTAAAGCCTCTACCTTCGGCTCAGGTCATGATCTCAGGTCCTGGGATCTAACCCTGCATCAGGCTCTCTGCTCAGCAGGGAGCCTCCTTCCTCCTCTCTCTCTGCCTGCCTCTCTGCCTACTTGTGATCTCTGTCTGTCAAATCATAAATAAAATCTTTAAAAAAAAACACAATTTGCAGGAGGTATATTAATATCATACACCGTGAACTTCAGAACAAGAAAGATTATTGGGGATAAAAAAAACAACATTATGTAATTATAAAGCAGTCAATTCTTCAAAAACACATCAAATCTTAAATATGTATACACCAAACTAAAGAGTGTCTACAATCATAAGACAAAACCGATAGAACCGAAAGGTGAAACAGGTAAGTCCACTATGGTAGTTGGAGACTTCAACATCTCTATATCACTAATTGATGATCAAGGAGGCAAAAAATAAATTAAGAATAGAGTTGATTTGAATCCTAGAGGAGAACATAGGCAGTAATCTCTTCGACATCTGCCACAGAAACATCTTTCAAGATATGTCTCCAAAGGAAAAGGAAACAAAAGCAAAAATGAACTCTTTGAACTTCATCAAGATCAAAAGCTTCTGCACAGCAAAGGAAACAGTCAACAAAACAAAGAGGCAACCTGCAGAATGGGAGAAGATATTCACAAATGACACTACAGACAAAGGGCTGATATCCAAGATCTATAAAGAACTCCTGAAACTCAACACACAAAAAACAGATAATCATGTCAAAAAATGGGCAGAAGACATGAACAGACACTTCTCCAAAGAAGACATACAAATGGCTAACAGACACATGAAAAAATGTTCATCATTAGCCATCAGGGAGATTCAAATCAAAACCACACTGAGATACCACCTTACACCAGTTAGAATGGCCAAAATTTACAAGACAATAAACAACAAGTGTTGGATAGGATGTGGAGAAAGGAGAATCTTCTTATGGAGTTTTATGCTTCCATCAGAAAAGATGAATTCCCAACTTTTGTATCAACATGGACAGGACTGGAAGAGATTATGCTGAGAAATAAGTGTAGCAGAGACAGTCAATTATTATATGGTTTCACTTACTTGTGGAGCATAAGGATAACAGAGAGGACATTGGGAGATGGAGCAGAGAAGTGAGTTGGGGGAAATTGGAGAGGGAGACAAATCATGAGAGACTGTGGACTCTGAGAAACAAACTGAGGGGTTTGGAGGGGACAAAGGTTGGGGGGTTGGGTGAGCCTGGTGGTGGGAATTAAGGAGGGCACGTGTATTGCAGGGAATACTGGGTGTGGTGCATAAACAATGAATGCTGGAACACTGAAAAGAAACAAAATAAAATAAAATGGAAAAAAAAATAGTGTACTACAAAAAAAAGGAATAGAGTTGATTTGAATAGCAAGTTTCATCTACTTTACATGAATAAATATTCTGGGTTTTTCTGAGCCTTACAGAGTTCTATAAGAGTTATTTTGAAAATTTTCACCGATATTTTAATTGGTTTTGTGGAGAATATATTTTTGGAATTCCTTACTTCTCTATCCTGGAATTTCTACCTCTTGTTTGCTCTTTTAAATTAAATTTTATTCATATAATTCCATATATAAAAGTATTTGCATAAAGAAAATAAACTGCACATCCCAATCAAAATATACATCACTTTTGAAACATTCCAGTCATACCTACAAAGTAACTTCATATACTAATGTCAGGGATGGTAAATCTCTAGAAAACTGAAGTTAGTTGTAATGGAAAGAAGCCTGGTTGTGAATTCAGGAGAGAAATAGTCTAGTTTATTCTTATCACATAATGACTGTGTGTCTTTAGGCAGAAATTTTCAATTTTATTACTCTTAAAAGGGGAAGAAAAATACCTGTCTATCTGTCACATGAGATTAGAATGAATGTCACATGGTCTATGGTATATGAACAAATTTAAAGCATTTTCATTCTTTACTTATTTAATGTTTCATTCTGTTACTTATTTGCACCATGATTTTTCTGAAGAATTTTATGCTAAATCACCAAAATTTGTTTCCAAGCTTTGATTTGTTAAAATCATGATTGTTATTGCAATAAATTTCTTTTTTGGAATTATGTGATGGGGACCAAGGAATCTACATGACTTATCACTAATACGGTTTTTATAATTTTTAATCACCTTAATCATCTTAATTATCATTTTTAGTTAAAAAACAAAATGTGTTCAGTACTACACTTGATCTTAACCAAAATGCTGAGAAGAAATACAAAATGTGTTTAGTAAATGGATGTTAAATACATTTTGTTGAATCATTTAGCCAACCAGATAATAGATGTCAAAATTAGAAATTGAGGGAAATGCAATTCAAACATTCCAGGTAACTCTTGGAAATTCAACATTGAGTAGATTACATGCTATTTTTACATATTGGCATCAAAAACATCTCCAAAAATTTTATGGTATTTTTTAGTGAACTGAGCATAGGTTTGAGCAACAGAAGTAAAACCTGGTGAAAATTGCTATCACATGCATTTGCCTGTTGATTTCAAACACTACATAATTCTCATGGTCACTAAATAATTCACAAAATTCCATTAGTTGAATAAAAACATTCAAAGACTGTACCTTTTTTTTTCTTTTGTCAGTGCCAGTGTCTTTCTGTTTCTATTTATCCTCATTCACAAAAGAAAATCCAAAGAAATTACGAAGAAGCAGTCATTTTCAGAAAAGGCCTAAGCACATATTTTACATTTTAAAATGTGAGGATCTACTACAAATTGTTTAAAGCAACATTTGGAGATTTGATGAAGAAGATGATAAAAAGATGTGTCCATTGACAGTACTTTATATATTTTCCGTTTGAGAGGGTAATTAGAAGGATAAGTAAAACACAAGATTACATCAATATGATATGTGTATAAACAGCAGATTTGGGGTATATTCACATTAGCACAGAGATTTTAGATAGTTTCTCAAAAAAAAAAAAAAACTGATCATTTTGTGCTGCTAACTCCTGCTCAGGAATAGAAAAGCAAAATTTAAATAAATATGTCTTGTCCTCATAAAGGACTTTATATCAAACCGTCATGTTACCTATGTAGTTATGAATAAAAATTGTGGAGTGAAGGCATTATTATTATTATTATAGAAGTAGGTGAACTATTCTGTTACTCTTTGATGTATTGCTTTAGCTTTTCATTCTTTTTCACCATTGCCTACAACATCCATTCCCTAAGATATCCTTTTTAAACATATCTGCCCATTAAGTAAAAATTACATAAAATATTAAAGTATCATTATAAAAACTGCTAAATTCAGGGCACCTGGGGGACTCAGGCAGTTAAGCATCTGACTTCTTCTCAAGTCATGACCTCAGGGTCCTGGCACCAAGCCCAACAGTGAGTTCCCCACTGAACAAAGAGTCTGCTTGTCCCTCTCCCTCTCCCATTGTCCCTCCCCAGTCTCATGCTCCCTCGTCTCAAATAAATAAATAAAATATTTTTAAGAAAATAGCTAAATTTCCCCTAATGAATTTGTTAACACTAAAGCAGTGCTATTAAACATCAAGTCTGACTGTTCCTCGGGAAATGGTCCTTTCTTACAATATGTGCATGGAAAAAATACCCAAATTTTAGCCCCTTAATACTTGTAATATGCACTTACTTTTTTAACATAAGAGAAATAAGAAGTCAGTGATTAATGTTCTATGACTTACATGTAACCTGTAATAAGAGCCCAAACACTGTTAGATGATGTATGAAACACAGAACAATGCATTGTCTTTTCAAGATGAATCTCAGCATTGTAGTTGTGATTCACAAGAATTCAAGGCTCCTTTGAACTTTTCAAGTATCACCCAACTTCAGGATTTAACTTCAGTTAGAATTAAAACTGCAGCATATATCAAATCTTTTAGAAAGTGGCTAAATTTAGCACACAGGAAATAGAACTTTTAATGAGGAAATGTTTAATGGGTACTTTTATACCATGACTTCATATTTTAAATTATGGAAATCCCCAATACAACTCATCCTGATAGATTTATTTGACAGCTTAGTTCAGCATCTGATCATAGGGTCCTGAACATTCTTTTATTTTCCAATACATTATTTGATCACATATTCCCAGTTTCTAGAATAAGGTGTATTATGTGTGTAAGGGAAGACAAATTCCCTTGGAAAGTAAATTTAGAAAATGAAGAGTAGTTGCAAATGGATTGGTTAGCATCTGTCTTAAGAATTTTATTTATAATATTACTTTCCTTTATGTCAAAAGATGGAATTTCCTTCTAGTGTGGAAAATCTGGAAAATGGGAGGGAATATCATGATTTTTCAAAATAACTGGATGGTAGTGTGTAGGTGACAATTAATCATTTGTTTCTACACCCAATGATTCACCTCTTATTCAGAAAAAAAAAATCATAAAACAAAACTTTCTCATCAGTGCTATTTTGTTACCAAAGAATAACTTGATGTGAAGTAGATAAATATAATTTATATTTCATTATCTCATACCTACAAAGATAATAAAACTATGATGGGGATGTTCTCCTATTACTACTGGCTGTTTTAAAATTTCTTCAAAATTGTTTTTGACAAATGTTTCATTCTTACTTAAAATAACTCAGTGTAGATTGTCTCAGTTATATGAATACCATCCTCACTATACTAAGTACTAATACAATGTAACAAGCAAGTCTTTAATATAAACTTTGGACCATCATTCTTTGACACAGAGTTGATACTTACACTTATAAGCACATCAATTAGACATAGAGGAAAAAAAAATTCACTGACTTTTTTCCAGATGCTTTCTCAGAATCATCCAGAAATGTAATTTCTGATGAAGTAGTCACAGCTTAGTTTGATGTCCAATATCACCAGCTCTAGTGAGTTTATGCCAGAGCCTTAGTTTGCTCCATGGGTGTTCTCTTATGTGTCAACTATCTGAGTAGAACATGGAGATAGAAAATGGTCCTAAGTTTGGCAATCTCTGCCTCTTGTCTTCCTTATAAAAAGAATCTCCCTCCTGTCTCATTAATTTAGCACACTCCTAGCTTTCTGTTCTATTGCTTCTCTCCAGTTTCATCACTTAGTGTGTGAGTATGTGAGTGAGTGTGTGTGATAGGGGTGAGGAAATTGGAGAGGTATGCTGTTCTAGAGATGATGTTTCCCTAGAAAGAAGCAATCCTGAGGGTATGGATTCAGACAGGTGAACCAGTGTGGGTCCTTACAAAAAGGTGTCAATTTTGGTTTCTCTCAAAAGGAAGGAGAGCAGGTATCCTCCACCATTTGGAAGTCTGGCTTCAAATCACTTCCATTTTTGATAAGTGTAAATCCAAAATCAAAAGTCAATAATGGACACAAGAATACATTTTCATATATGTATTCTTCCCCTCAACAAATGTAATCAAACTTCTGCTCTCCTTTTTCCCTTGACTGGCGATATATAGAGGTAAGGTTATTTTGTTTTGTCTTCATCTACTAGCAGTCAGTCATTTTCATTATCCTGTAGATCTCCTCCCCGCTGCTTCTCTCTCCCATTCCTTTTTACTATTATAGCCTGGATCTCTGGGAGCCCTCCTTTGCCTGAAACACTATTCTGTGACTTGTAGTGGCCTTTGAATGCTCTTTCCTGACTCCAGAATTCCTCAGCCAGTTTTCCTTATTTGGAGAATGAAGCAGATCTTCTTAGAGCCAAGGAAATGGAAAAGCAAAGAGAATGCATTTAGAATAAAATGAGACAATTGTTTCTCCTTCTTCAGGGTCTTCTGGAGTCCCTTGATTTCTTCTACAAATGACTAGGGGAAAAAAAGTGGGGGGGAAGCCTTCAAGAAATCTCTGGTTAACTGGAGAACACGGGAAATAGGTGTCATTTCAAAACTCAATTTTACATCAGACCAAAAGTTTGTGGTGACACATCCTACTAATAAAACCATTCAGACAGGTCCTCACAAGCTTGCAGTGTGTGTTTTGACTTCTGTGGTGACCTCACTTGGAGGATGCCCTTGGTTTGATGGAGTGACTAAAAATGAACAAGAAATAATTACGACCCCTAGGAAGTGGAAAAAAATTCTTTCTGATGAAACATTAATTATTTGTGGTTCACTTTTTTTTTTCCTACCATAAACAACTTGAAGTATTCTGACTCTCTTATATCAGACAGTATTATACAAGGACCAAACACATGGAGTGGGAAGATTTTTATTATTTGTGTGTTTTGGGTAGGGAAGGTCAGGGATTGCTGCTAGGGAAGACTTAGAATTTGAAAGATACTGTAAAAAGCAGAAATTATATTTAGTAACAAACATAATTCTTCAAAAGGAAAGATAAAAATTTATGCTACATTGTTATTTTTACTTGTATATTATAAAATTTTGTAGATATATATTCTTATTGAGTATTGACATTTTAATACACATTTTTTAGTGGGAAAGATAATCTTTTTGACTTATTCTGGATGTGAGGGTTTCATTTTTATTTACTTGTTAATTAATATTCATGAATTTACTAATACTAAAATATGAAGTTAGAAAATCAGCCTGCCATAAACTATACATCAATGAAAAAGTGAAGTAATGAAGTCGTTTTTGACATATTAAACATAAAACTGCTGAATTATGTAACATAAATATTTTAATTTGTTTTAATAATTCCCATCTTATGTTAATTGCAACCATGTCATGGTTGCATAACAACCATATTTACTGATTACTGTTTTCATCATTTTAAATGAATTTTTTCATAATTTTTAACAAGAGGGGAATGCAAAGATAACAGTGTAACCAGCTATTTCTTTTATAAAGATAAATAAAACAGGGTGTATGCTTAATAAAAATGGCCCATTTCAAATCTTTTATTTTGGCATGCAGAGAATGCAAATAACAAAATAAGCATTTTTTTTTCCAAGTCTTCACAGGTCTTTCCCAATTTAGAGGTCTGCTAGTCTGAATGGTTAAAATAAAAGCAATGACTTTATGTAGTTGGAACCTCTTCCCTTAAGACTAAATGTGTTAAGAGAGTGTTGAATGCAAAGAACTGAGCTGACAGGTCATATCATTTGATTTATACCCACATAACCACCAACTCCTTGTCTTTACAAAACTCTTTCAAGTCCTGATGATAGAATGAGAAAATCTCCCATCTGTAAGGCATTTCCATTTATGGGGTTCTTGCACCAAGCAAAACTTGTGAATCTCAAAGTTCTCAGGATTGTCCTGAAACTTAAAAATACTTGAAGAACTTGAGATATGAGTGAAAGATAAATTTCTCACAGCGTAAGAGCAGGGAACTGTGAGTGCAGGTGACCTAGCAGGAGACATCATGCAGGAGACACCAGGAACATCGCGCAAAGGAGTCTGTCTTGTAGGTGTTGAAGAACATAAAAAGATTTTACTCAGTAAAGAAATGCAATGGTATTTGCCCTTTATAAACCTCATTCTAAGCAACAGTGACATTTACAAATAAAATTTTTTTTTAAATTTTATTTATTTGACAGAGAGAAATCACAACTAGGCAGAGAGGCAGGCAGAGAGAGAGGAGGAAGCAGGCTCCCGAGGAGCAGAGAGCCCGATGTGGGGCTCGATCCCAGGACCTGGGATCATGACCTGAGCCGAAGGCAGAGGCTTTAACCCACTGAGCCACCCAGGCGCCCCTACAAATAAAATTTTTATAACAGACAATTTATATAACTTTTTTTTAAGGAATTGTTTAATGAATAGAAACCCCCTTGATATTTTCAGAAAATTTTTAGAAAGCTATTTTTTTGTTGTTCTGTTTCTTTATTTTTTGTTTTGTTTTTGTTTGTTTGTTTGTTTTTTACCAAAGTCTACATTTGTGGCTCTGGATTTATTAGAATTTGCAAATGAAAAGCATATGTTTTATCCTTTAGTTAGTTTTGAAAACTATAAAGAAATATACTTTTTAATTAATTAATTTAATGTATAACACATTACTAATACACCTTTGGCCTATTGCTCCTTAAATGTATAATCATACTTCATCATCCAATGAATATTTTCTGTATCTGGCCCCCTCAATATCTCTAAATACCTCCATCGTTGTCCACATCTGTGAGTTGAAAAAGGAAATTGAAAAAAAAATCAATAAATCTTTGCTTATTTTCCTGAAGCAATTTTTTTTTAAATGTAGACCAACTACTATCAAATAGGCACATGTTATTTTAAACATATGTGACCTTTGTTGACATGAACAGTAGTTTTATATTTGAGAAATGATTTTTATTCATTACTCATTTATTCAGTGAATGGGTGGCTGGGGTAAAGGATTGGACAAGAAATCTAGAACCTGGAAGCCAGTTATTTGAATGCAGCTATTTGAATCTTCAAGACCTAAGATAAGAAACTGAACTAAGGGGCATCTGGGTGGCACAGTCAGTTAAGCATCAGACTTTTGGTTTGGTCTCAGGCCGTGATCTCAGGCTCATGGTATTGAGGCCCCCATTGGGCTCCCAGCTCAGTGCGGAGTCAGCTTCAAATTATTTCACCCTCTCCATCTGCCCATTCCCACGCATGCTCTCTGCCTTTCTCCAAAATAAATAAATAAACAAATCTTAGAAAAGAAAAGAAACTGAACCAAGATTATTGAGAAACCCAGAAGAACAACTTTGGTGCAAGAAAATGACATGAGAGAGAATTAAAATAATCTGATGACATAAGGTTCAAGGTTGGGAGTTTAAAGGAAACAAAGAGTGAAAGATCTGAAAATATAAACAAAGATCAAAGACAACACCTCTTTTCCAGACCCACCAGAATGAAGTCTACTAGTTGATAGCATTTTCGGGAAAGCAGCATTCTGAATAGAGAAACAAGTTTCTGTTAATGCAAGAAGGCCAAGATGGTTGGTATTTAGTAGGGCAGGAGTGAGGGGAGGTAAAGAAACAGGCCATATGCAGAGACTTCCGGTGATCAGGATGGGAAGGTAAAGGGACGTCTGGGATTCTGAAGGTCTTGTGGTGCCTGAAATAACAGGGATAATGGATGTAATAAAATCGGTCCTGGCAAATAGCACTGAAAAGTTCGGGTAAAAGCCTAAGCACCTGGGATGAGAAACAGGGAAGGCCGGCTAACTTGGACATCTTTTTTTTTTTTTTTTAACAGCTTTATTGATTAATTAGTTAATCAATAATATCACATCAATTAATATCACATACATTTTACCTATTTAATATCCACAGTTCAGTGGTTTTTATAATGTATTCACAGAGTTGTGCAACCATTACCACATCTAATTCCAGTACATTTTCATCACCCTAGGAAAAAACCATAAGCTCATTAGCATTCCCTTTCTATTCTCCCACCCCACCCTCCCATTCCCAGCCATAGACAACCAGAATCTACATTTTGTATCTGTGAACTTCCTCATCCTGAACTTTCATATAAATAGACTAATAAGCTCTGTGTTTTGTACTGGCTTCTCACTTAGCAGAACGTTTTCAGGGTTCGTACACATTGTAGCCTGTGTCAATAGTTGATTCCTTTCTGTGGTCAAATAAGATTCCATTTTATGGATCTAACACATTTTCATTATCCATTGATCAGCTGATAGATTTAGGTTGGTTCTACTTTTGTGCTACTGTGAATCATGGTGCTATGGACATTCATGTTCAATTTTTTGTCCGGATGTATGTTCCTATTTGGGGGGAGAGCATATACATGGGAGTGGAATTGGTGAGCCATACAGTAACTATGTTTATCTTCTTTGGAGCTGTCAAACAGTATGTCAATGTGACTGCCTCGTTTTATATCCTAACAACCATATGTGAGGGTCTGGGACTATTTTTGATCATGGTTAATGGAGGCAAAGAATCTGAGAAGGCATGTCTTAACTTCAGTGTGTGACTCCCCTCATGACCACTCAAGCTGGGGTTGAAAAATCTAGAAGTGACATCATTTTGGACCCAATGCCTATTTTTACTCTGCATCCTTATGGGGAAGGGAAGGGTTTACATCAAATGTAAGGTCACTTCATCCCCTCTTATTGAACTTAAGATTTTGGAGCCATTGAATGTATGGTGTCCTCCCTTACTTTCAGTGTCCATTAATGGGGCCCAGGACAACAAGTTCATTATAACAAACACTTCTAATACTTATGGTAATCTTGCAAGAAGATCTTTGGTCAATCTTCCTTTCAAAAGAGGTCAATCTGGGGCATACAGATGTTGTAAACAATACACCCAAGCACCGATTGTCATCACTGGTTGTATAATTTCACAATTATTCTCACAATCCATATCAGTACAAAAACTGTGAAAGCTGAGTTGTAGTTTCCAAAACTATTTATTTAGGATAGTCTTAAATAATTTTACTTCTGTACATTTAGGAGTGGCCCTAAGCATTCTAGTTGTCATAGGCAATGGCATACACGTGCATTGATGCAGAAACATCCCGGGCAATGTGGGGAAGCCTTCCATTAAAGTGATGTGGTGTTAAATAAGGGTGACTTAAATAATGGGAATAAAAATTGATCATATTCTTAGTCATAGTGAGGAACTACATTTCAGATGATTTACTTTGGCAAAGGTTATTAAATATGGTTTGACGTAATGCCAAAGGAAGAGAATTAGGTAACTATTACTTAAAATGAGTGTGAAAACTGGCTTCTTAATTGTGAATCACCTTTCTTCAAGAGGCAGTAAATTAGTGTATTGTCCTCAACTGAAATTGGTCTTTCGTACTGATGTTACACTATGTTGTTCTTATCAATGCATAAAAAAAATCTAAATATAAAAAATGTTATATGCATTGTGGTCCCCCTACTTGGGAAACCAAAGAAAATGTTATCTTTATTTTAAAAGAACTTTTCAAAAGTTCTAAGTAATCCAAATTTAAAATAAGGTATTGTGCTTATGAATTATGCACATGGATACAAAAAATACTACGAAGGTGCACATCAGTGTGTGGAAAAATATTCAATGACAGAAAAACTATTAACAGTAAATTATTAAAAGAAAAATAGAAGCAGGTAGATTGGGATAGACAGAAACATCTTGATGAGAACATACATTTTAAAAGAAATACACTAGATGGTAACATTGCTTTTCTTTGGGTATGGGGATTTTCTTCCTTTTTGCACATCAACCATATCAAAGTTTTCCATATTATAGCATAAATAAAGAGAAAAGTAAATATTTTTTAAAGAACTAAGATTCCACATTATTTTGTCAATACCCTATTAAGTATTTTCTATTTATTTGGTTAGGGTTACAAAAAATTGTCATATAGATTAATGTTTAGAATGCAGTACTATCTGTAATTTTTTTTCTTTATCCCTCCCAAGATATGTATAAGTAAAATTAAATAGGAAGTTGGAATTAAGAGTTCATTTTTTTATTTTAAAAAATGTAAAAGTTTATGTGAATTGTAATCTCTTGACTTTATGGAAATGAAACAAATAGTTTATTCTTATGAAAAATCCCATTTGTAAATCAAAGTGATTGCACTACTATTTGATGTATGAGACATTCACTTCTCTCCAAGGGAAGGGAATGCTGACAAACTTTTGTGATCCAAGCCTGCCCCCTGGTGCTTCATCCATACTCACTGATGAAAATTCCTATTCTGATTCAGGCAGCGCCCTCTTCAAATACTGGTCAGAAGTAACCTGTAAATGAAAATATGGTAATCCTGAAGGCACACTTTCCCGTAGTGCCCCAGGGATTTCCATTGGTGGCTCGAAACCACCATGTGTGCTTAATGATAAAATAAAATGTAGCATGAGTTATAATGGGACTGTAGGAAACTAAATTACTCAGGTAAATTATAAAACATCCTTAATTTAGAAAATAAGGAATTATAGACTTGGAAAATTTGAAGAATACTTTATAGGAAATAACATGACCAATTTTATTCACCAGGTGCCAGGAAAATTGTCTAAGCATCTTTTTGAATGTCTATGGAACTTGAACATCAAGTAAAATACATAAAGAAGCTGTCGACTCATCATGTCGATCAAAGTATTTGTGTGTGTGTAATTCTAAGAAACAATAAGTGGTAAGGGAATTCAAAGAGGAGATGTGAAATGAAGTTATAAAGTATAAAAGTTGCTTTGTCAATTCTTAGTCATTCGTCCCTTGCTTTAAGGGAAAATCTTGTCATCAATGCTGCCCAGTATTTTATTTTATTTTTTACTTTTTTAAGTTTTTATTTAAATTCCAATTAGTTAACACACCGTGTAATAATTGTTTCAGGCATACCGTATAGTGATTCAACACTTCCATACAACACCCAGTGTTCATCACAGCAGTATGCCCCATTACCTATTCCCCCATTTCCCCACTTACTTGCCCCCGGTAACCATCAGTTTGTTCTCTGCACTAAAGAGACTGTTTCTTGGCTTGCCTCTCTCTCTCTCTCTTTCTCTCTTTTTCCCACTGAATTCATCTGTTTTGTTTCTTAAATTCCATTTATGAGTAAAATCATATGGTATTTGTCTTTCTCTGACTTATTTCACTTAGCATAATACTCTAGCTCTCTCCCTACTGTTGCAAATAGCAAGATCTCACTCTTTTTGATGGCCAGGTAATATTCCATTGTACCTATACACCACATCTTCTTTATCCATTCATCGGTCGATGGACTGTTTCCATAATTTAGCTATTGTTGATAGTGCTGCTATAAATATGGAGTGTATGTATCCCTTTGAATCAGCATTTTTGTTTTCTTTGGGTAAATACCCAGTAGTGCAATTTCTGGATTATAGGGTGTTATTACATTAAGATAGGAAGACATGTTTCTTCTTCCATAGGAGGTAGTCCTGATACTGACATCATAAGGAAGTCAGGAAAGTGTATGTTAAGGCTGGTTTAGATGGCTCAAAAATGGATTCAGCAATAAAAACACCTTGAGAAGCAAAACTACAAACGCTCAGCCCACACTGACATCACCATGTCTTTTGTGATGGCTTTAAACATATTTGTGAATGTCAACATGAACTACATAATTTCATCCTTTTCTGAAATATTGAAGCCAATTGTTAAGTTTTATGATTGTGCCACAAAATGAATTTTAATCATTATTATACTACTTTCCAAAAATTCCTTGGACAAGCTGGGGTCATCTAGAAGAGTTAATTTAAACAACCATTAATAAGATTTGATTTGGGACTCTCAGAAGTCATCAGTGAAAGCTATGTGTTCCTACCTATCAAGAATTTGGCTATTGTGCATAAGACTGCATTTAACATGGAAGTCCAGATACTGCTTCGAAATCCTGCTTTCAGTTCTTTTGGATATACACCCAGAAGTGAGATTGCTGGATCATATGCTAGTTCTATTTTTAGTTTTTTATTGTTTTCCATAATGGCTGCACCATTTTACATTCCTATCTACAGTATACTGAGCTTCCCTTTTCTCCACATCCTTGCCAGCACTTACCTTTTGTGGTTTTGATAGTCATCCTAACAGTGTCACTGGTGCATGCAGACGCCCAAACTCATCAAATTGTATACACTGAAAATGTGCAAGGTTTTGTCTATTTTTTAAAGATTTATTTATTTGAGAAAGAAAGAAAGTGTGTGTGTTGGGGGGGGGGGGGGAGAGGCAGGGGGAGAGAATCTCTCTCCTGAGCAGGGAACTCCACTTGGGGCTCGATCCCATGACCCTGAGATCATGACCCAAGCTGAAATCAAGAGTTGGACACTCAACAGACTGAGTCACCCAGGCACCCCAGGGTTTTGCCTCTTGTACCTCAATAAAGCTGTTTGGAAAATATTTATAAGAAACACAAGGTCTGAAGTTCCAACCTCAGAGGTTAGAGTGAGGTTAGAACCAAAAGGAAATCCTCTCCAAACTTTTCCTTCATTTTCTTGAGAGATTATCCCTCATAGTTATCCCTCATAGTTATCAAAATACCACATCAAACTACTGCTTACATCAGTGAGTACAATCAGGGAGAACAAAAGAAAAAAAAATCTTATTAGTTCACTATAGCTCACACCAGGATCTTTATGAACTATACACTTGGCCAAAAATGAAGCCAAACCAACTGTTCATGTAAAATTCAGCAGTATGCAAGATGTAAAACTCATCTGTATTGCCAGAATTGAGAATAAGAACAATTTGGTGAATTTTAGGGTTGAAAGGAATTTAAGGATTAAGTTATCCCACCCTACTTTAATTTACATGTAAGAAAAGAGACCCTAAACATGTTGGTGGTTTCCAGGGATGGAGACAGAAACAGAACCAGAAAGGAGATGAGCCGTCAACCATAAACCTTCTTCCATCTGCCCATATCAGTCCTTACTCACTTTTGTAAAATTAAAAAAAAGAAAAAAAAAAAGATCCTACCAATCCATCAAAGGCCTGTTTTTCCACCTGCGCACTGAACCTGTGCTCTCTCTAGGTCTTCGGTGATTTAATTGTTGCTTTCTCCCGTTCTCCATTAACCTAGATCCTCCTCCCTTTGTGTTTAAATAAATCCAAGTTTTTGGTATCTTAAACAAAAAGAAAATAAGCTCTCTCTCCAGCATTACATTTTGCCATGCACTGTCATACCTTCCTGACATGTTCACAACCAAATATCTTGAAAACAATTGTGTCTTGCTAGTCTTGATTTTTTTTTTTCACCTTCTACCTGCTTTTTGATCCAGTACGATGTGTGTCCTCTCTCAGTGTTTCTTTCCACAGCTCTTGCTAAAGTCACCAATAGCTTCAATGTGGTCCTAAATCCAGCGGAGGGTTTTCAGTTGTTACCTCTCTTAACACCCTCTTAACATTCCAGTGATGTCCAGCCTTATTACATGATTAGCTGCACCTTTTTAAAAACACTCTTTTTTTTTTTTTACTCTTTATCTCCGCCTTTTCCCGGATTTGTTTTTGTCTTGGTTGTGTTTTTGTTATTACTTGTCTTACTGATTGTTCATTTTCTATCCCATTCTCCTCCTAATCTGGACCATTAATGGTTAGAGTTTTTTAGGATTTGGGGCCTTGGCTCTTTTCTTCTTATTCTAGGCTCTGCCCCTGGCAATCTGGTCAAGCACTGGCTTCAACTACAAAGCACATACTAACTGGTATTCCCAAGTCCACACCCCCCTGTCAGACCTCTCCTCTGGGTACCAGACAAGTCCTGCGAACTTCCTTTTTGATCATTAAAAGATATTTTTTACTTAAAACCATTAATAAATTCTTATCATTTTATAATTAGAGTAGGAACTTTCCCTGTGGCCTGCAAGACCTTGTACAATCTGATTCTGATGAAATTCAGAGGATGTTTGCGCTAAGCACCCACTCACTCTCTGCCCCACTCATATTAGCTCTTTACCACCATGTGTCCTCCATGGAGAGGGCCTTGTTTTCTTGTAAATCCCTTTTGTTTCCTGTTCTCTCTTTTTCCAGTTAGATTTCTATTTGTCTTTCAGATCTCAGTACCATGTCACTTCCTTAGGAAAGCTTTGTTTGATGTGAGCTGGTATTGAAAAGACAAAAGTCACACTGGTAGGTATTTCTAGTAATTATTCTTTAAAGTATTATTTTCCCAACACACAACAGTTTTTTGTCAGTAACAAAAATTAATATTCTATGTGCGCTGAATAGCAAATAGAAACTTTTTTAACTCCCACTTGAAGAGTTATATTTTGCAAAAGTGTTTGTAAATAACAGCCTTATTTTGATCTTTTTTCAGTATAAAAAATGCCGTGATGGCATGTTATGCTAATTCTATAAACAATGTTAGTTGTTTATGGAATGATTAAATGTCAGTATTGAAACCTAATCATTAGCTGCCATCCTACAGATATGAATGAATGCTCACCAAATATGCATTTTGTATTTTGCTGGATTGGATACTGTAATAAGCCAAGGAGTGGACATATATTAGGTGGATATATTGTTTCTAAATAACACAAATTAAAGAAGATAAATTAGCAATATAGTTTAGTATTTTTTAATCTTACTACCCTCTTCCACTGTATATATGAAGGGAAGTCATAGGCATTATAAATTTAATTTGAGTAAAGTTAAAATACCATTTTATGATAAAAGGTCTTTTACTTAAGTTGACTGAAGCAATGATATTTGTTATAAAGAAAATTGTAAGAGTTTAATTTTCCTGATACTGAAAGTGACTTAATAAAGACTTATTTCTGTTAATCAGAAAGAAACAAACTTTCACACCAGGTTACCCCTTATGAATTGCTAGGTAACTATTCTTTTTTTTTTTTTTTTAATTTATTTATTTGACACAGAGAGAGGTCACAAGTAGGCAGAAAGGCAGGCAAAGAGAGGGAGAAGCAGGCTCCCCACCAAGCAGAGACCCCGATGTGGGGCTCCATCCCAGGACTCTGAGATCATGACCTGAGCCGAAGGCAGAGGCTTAAACCACTGAGCCACCCAGGCGCCCCACTAGGTAACTATTCTTGATAGCACTTACTACAGCTGTAATTGCATACATATTGGTGTCATTGATTGTGTCTCCACTAGACTCTAAATGCCATGATGGTAGGGTGGCTGAATGGCTCAGTCAGTTAAACATCTGAATCTCGTTTTCAGCTCAGGTCATGATCTCAGGTCATGTGAGATCGAGTGCTGTGTTGGGCTCTGTGCTCAGTGCAGAGTCTGCTTCAGATTCTTTCTCCCTTCAGCTCTCTCTCTCTCAAATAAATAAATAAAATCTTTAAAAATAATAAAAAATAGTAAAAATAAAAAATAAAGAAATGATGATAGAGACTATTTTTTTTCCTCACCATTTTTCACTGACACCAAAGACAGTGTCTGACATTTAAGAAATATTTATTAAATAAATGTAAATGCGGGGTTTTTTAACTAGAAGTGGATTTTGTAGGCACGTTGGCATCAAACTTGACACTAATGCTCAGGCCCCGAAAGAAGAGTCATCAGTGATGATTCAGATTCTCATGAGCATTCTGCCAACAAATCATGAAACCTTTTCATAGCTGATAGAAGTGCTTGGCTCATAGCATGTGTTCAATACATTGCAGAATGATTAACAATAGGAGGTAGTAATCACAGAGGAGATGGACTATTTAATCTCTTTTGTTCTGTAAAAAATGTTCTACTTCAGGGATTACAAAGATTAAGCCAGGGTCCTAGGATTAAGTCCTGCATTGCGCTTCCTGGTCAATGCGAAGCCTGTTTCTCCCACTCCCCCTGCTTGTGCTCTCTCTCTCACCATATATCTCTCTGTCAAATAAATAAATAAAATATGTTTTAAAATTATACATACATGCATACATACATACATACATACTTGAGGAAGAAAAGAAACTAATGATGATAGCTAATTTAATCATCTCTTCTATGTATAACTGGTAAGTTATAAGTAAGAGCTATCACTTCTCCCATTTATCTATATGTTATTTCATAGTGTACTTGTAGATTTCTATTTAATTCATAGAGATATAATAAGATAGCATATATTTTCCCAGATTTGGTCCACGGGAACCTTATAAAGCTGGAGTCTGTGTTTTTTAGACATGTCCCCACAATCTTTGAGTACTTCATTTTCATATCAAACAAGATATTTCTTCTTGTACTTTTCCTTCCCTATCTCTACAAGGGGCAATTTCTCCAAAAGAAAAAAAAAAAAATCCCAGTTCCTGATAGTAAGAATTAGTACTTAGAAACCAAAGTCATGGGTCTAGGTTTGCTTATTTGCTGCTGGAGCAACATAGCCCAGGACCTTCTTAGTGAACACAGCTAGAAAACACACACACACACACACACACACACACACTTTTTTACATCTGTATCTATTTCTGTGTCTGTCTTTACTGTATTGAAAACTATGAGTTCAGACCAGTATCTCTGATTCTAGTTTAGCACCAACACTCATTTTAACAGTATGTCTTCCTTATTTTTAACCTCACCTTTCTGATTGTGAGAAGCCTGGCTCCCATTATTCTTAACACAGTTACTTGTTGCTCAGTCCTCCTGTGTGTACCAAATCTCTTGACCTTGTTGGACCCTCTCCCTGCTCAGTCACTTCCTCTCCAGGTCCTGATCCTTGCCAGGCCAGGTCCTATGTCTCATTTTGGGTACCTAAGAGCTATTTGGCTAAATCACTTAGAAAGGAAAGAAGTAAAGAAAAAGAGAATGAAGGAGGAAAGGAGGGGAAAATAAAAAGAAGTAGAGAGGAAATAAGGGAATTTGGGGACAAGAAAAAAAAAGGAAGGAAGTCAATAGGTTTTAGGATAATACAGCAGAATTTGAATCCAGGAACATCTGACTCCAAATTCTGAGCACTTTCTTCTACATGGGTTTATGCCCTATGACAGGTTACATCTGAGTGTGAGTGTGTGTTTTATCCAGCCTAAATATAGCAGTGTGATTCCTATCTAGGAAAATAGATTATCTCTGGAAATTTCTCCTCAAAGCATGTCAAAATGTGTGTGTATGTGTATTTGTATGTGCACATGCATATTTAATTTACCAATATAAAATAAATTACCCATCTAAGTATAAAATTCCATTGTAATTTAAATAATCCTAAAGATGTGTGTGGACAATGTGATGTTTTCTAACCAAGATACATTTTCTCAAAGAGATGAATTTGAAGATGAAAGATAAGAATACAGTGAAAAGACAAATCACTAGGAGTTACTAAACCTGCTTCCTACCCTTTGCTCTATCCTTGCTTGTAGAGCAGCTATGTGACTTTTAACAAGCCAACAAAATGTAGGTGTGAGATTTCGTCCACTTGTTAAAAAAAAAAAAACCTAGAAATGATCTCTGTCTCTCATATACTTGAAAATGTTATGCAATCCCTTATCTGTGTTTGACACCATTTATTAGGGGAAATTTTCAAGGATGTACACAACACAAGTATGTGACACCTCTGATATGAAATTCAGCAGCCAGAATATGTGAACTTCTGCAACAGAGGAACGAGCTGACAGGAAGAATGTGTAACTTCACTGCGGAACACTGAAAATGAATACAATTACTTCATATAAGATCCTAATGCAATTTGGTAGCATTCCTACACTTATACTTAAAAAGAGGAAAATATTACGTAGGCAATATACTGAACTTTCTGAGTTAATTTAGAGAATTTTAAATCTCCTCTACACCATTTAGCGGTCTTTATTTACATTCTTCATTAAGAGATAAAATTAGTACCAAGGATGAGGAATTTAAAAAAAACTAAAATTGCGTTCTTAAAAAATTGGCAATGTTAATAAAACATTTTTGAGCCATATTGCATAGGCTTACAGATTTATAAATTGTTAGATTTCTTATTTATTTATTTATTTATTTATTTATTTATTTATTTATTATTAACATATAATGTCTTATTCAGCCAAGGGGTATAGATCTGTGAATCGCCAGGTTTACACACTTTACAGTACTCACCACAGCACATACCCTCCCCAATGTCCATAACGCCACCACCCTCTCCCTACCTCTAGCCTTGATCAACCCTCAGTTTATTTTGTGAGATTCAGAGTCTCTTATGGTTTGTCTCCCTCCCCATCCCATCTTGTTTCATTTTTTCCTTCTTTACCCCGCCGTAACCCCCTGCCCTGCCTCTCAACTTCCTTTCAACTTCCTCGTATCAGAGAGATCATATGATAATTGTCTTTCTCTGATTGACTTATTTCACTCAGCAGAATACCCTCTAGTTTCCTCCACATCATTGCAAATGGCAAGATTTCATTTATTTTTAAGATTTCATTGTTTTGATCAACTCCTCAAAAAAAATTTTAACAGAAACCTGAAAAGACGATTATTAAAAATGCTACACAGTATGCAGCAAAGTATTTGGAGACAACTTAATGAAAAGTACAACAGTGGAAGGTGTATAAACAAAATTTTATTCCCTTCTAATGCCTTTTTAATGTACTACAGACACATTTGACACTTGATGACTGATTTTCGGGATCTTCATTTGACTTCCTTTCATTTCTATTAAGAACAAAAATATATAATTTCTTTATCCCCAAATTTTCTCCTTTCTCTTCTTTGAAACCTTCAATGGCCAAGAAAATAGTATTTTTAGATGGCTTCCTCTTTGGAGGAAAAGAGGTACGTTTGGGTGATGTTGGTTTTGAAATGTGGACATTGATTTCACAACTCAAGTGTCACATGCAGGGAGCAGAGTACGAATATTTATTTGTCCTCATCTGCTCAGCCAGCCGTGCTGACAGCCCTTTCCTCTGAAGTTACCAGAGCCAACACCTAGGTGGATTCCTAGAGGGATGGAGCTGGCAATGACATTGTTCAGACACCCTGACATGTAAAATGAGTGTTACAACAACATAAGCATTTCAGCCTATGGTGGCAATACCTTCCAGGTTTGCCTGGAAATAGAAATTTCTCAACTATGCTCTATTAAGCACTTCATGTTCTCGTTTCTCCTTAGCTTGTGAAACTCAAAAATGCTTGATCTGCTTAATATTTCAGATTATACTGGTGATAGAATGATAAATAGGCTTAATTTTGCCAACATAGCATATGGTGACTGTTGAGATTGTTTCATATGTGTGTTCTTAATTTTCTTAATGAGCCCCTGTGCCTCATGGGAGTAAATTGACTATTATTTATATTGTTTTCGGATGCCCAGAGGCTTAAATGTGATTCATCTGGGGAAGGAGAGCTTATTATTATTATTTTTTTTCTTCAAACAGAGAGTGAACGAGGTGAGACAAAATGTAGGTCATTGCATTGAAAATAGGATTGATCAGTGACTTGACATCTCACTAAAAAATCAGGGAGACATGACCTCCAAAGAATGGGACTGTGTCAATATCTTAGCCAGTATAGTCTGCTATAACAAATTGCCACAGCCTGGGTAGCATATAAACAACAGAAATTTATTTCTAAAAGTTCTGGAGTTTGAGAACTTCAAGATCAAGGTGCCAGCATGGTTGTACTGGTGAGGACTCTTCCTGGTTCGTAGCTAGTGCCTTATTGCTGTGCCCTCATATGGAGGAAGAGGCTAAGGCTCTGAATCCTCTTACAAGAATTTAATCTGTTAATAATGGCAGAACCTCCCAAAGACCACATCTTTTCATACCATCATATTGGGCATTAGGATTTAAACAACAAGAATTTTAGGACACATTCAGCCCATAGCAGTCAATATGGCAATATTTAAGAAACTCTACCTTCCATACCATTAGGAAAGTACTTCCCTGACAAAACTGCATAGAAAGAGACTACATCTCGAAAAGGAAAATCAAAAATCTCTATGCAGGTGTGGCTTCAAAACCTACAGGTTTACCTAAACCTATATGATCCCTGACCAAATCAAAGGGAACAATTTTATTTGATATTTCCTGACAATATCTGAGATCCTCAGAAGAGCTGAGTATACCCAGACTCACTGAAAGATGGCAGTTAATCTCTACACCAAGAAGACCAAGGTGGCTGAGCATGTGAACAGACATGGAATAGGTCACAGAAGCAGTTACCACTGAAAACCAATAACCCATGGCTGTGGTAGTTGGCCTTAAACTTTTTTCCTTCTAAGTGACTTTAGGAAATCCTTTCTTTGGGACATCTAAAGACTATGAGACTTGAGATATTATTCTTTGCTCAAAAATGTGCTGGGGATATGATTCATAGTTTATTATTCGGGTGTGTCAAAGTAATATATTTTCTTTATTTCTAGATCTGAAGTTAATTTCTGACTTGAGGCCTCAGTTAGCCTAATAGGAATTCCTTTAACTAGCTCACTATGGTTCTTCTATTTGTCCTTTTCTGTGAATGCCTAAATCAAATCAGAATTGTCTGGCATGTTAATCTGTTCTTTACCTCTTCCAGTTCTGCCCCAACCCTCAGCGTTTCCAAGCGGCCAAAAAAAATGACAAGTTCTTCTAGGTGATTGTTCATTCACTGGTGGTGGGAAGGGAGAGGCCTGCTTCTTGTTCTCTTTTGCTTTTTGGCAGGAACAACCTGGGAACTCACTTGTTGGTACACATTTGGTTCCCTGGCAACTCCTTGGCATCACCTCTGAGGTTCCAAGCTCTTTGTAAGAGGATTTTTTTTTTCTTTGTAGGAGTATTAATTGCATCATGAACAACCCTATATTCTTACTGAGTTAAAACAACATAAACATTTATTTCTCATGGATGCATGGGGTCAACTAGGGCACCCCCTAGTAGGAAGTATGGTGAGTTCAAGTCTGTTCCAATGGGGGCCAGGCCTCAGAAGCTCACTGGGATCTGCTCTTCTTATAGTGGATGGCAGAAATCCAGGAAGAGAACAAGAAACACATGATATAGCCCCTAAGCCCCTTCTCACCGGCTCACTATCTCTTCCTCTCCAATCCACTCACCAAAACAGTCATATGGCCAAGCACAGCTGTAATGCTGTGGTAAAGTACACTCCACATCCAGTAAAGTATGGCAAAAATCAGGATAAAAAGTAGATAAACAGTACAATATAAAGTCAGATTCAATCATCCTTTCTCTTTCCACCCCACTCTTAAATTTGAATCCAATTGGAGGTAAAAATGAGTCAGAAGGGTGGCAGATCAAAATATTATCTTATCTTATAGAAAAGACTTACTGGAGAAATCAGCATCTCTCTAGGCTAAACTGGACTTCCAACTCCATTAGATATTGTTTACTTGCCCCAAAATTCAGACCCAACAACTATAATCTTTCTGAAATGAGGAAGAAGATATTAGACAGACATGGATAAAACAGAAAGAACCCAGAATGAGAGTCACACTCAGAGACAGGTTCAAATTCCCAGTCTCACCGGGACATTGTATACAATTTCTCTTTCGGAAAGAGGAATAAGAGTAGGAAGAGCCTATGTTTATTCATCCCACATTCCTGGGAAGTACGGACGTTTCCAACCCACTTTAGAATTATAATCTCTCTCTTCTGATTCCCATCATGGCTTGCCTTCTTCATCCTTGGATGCAAGTCTTTCAACCTGCCTTAGAGATCCGCTCACTGTTGCCTCAGCTTACTTTGTGACCTTCTTGGATCCTTCTCATCTCTCAGTTCATCAACATTAATGAAGTGAAGAATCTTCTGCACTGACAATGAACCATGTGAGGGGGAAGAAAGAACAATACACAAATCATACAATTTCTGGTTTACTATGTCTCTATCAGCCTGTTGATTCAAACAGTCCTAAAATGGCTGTGAGCAAATAGATTCATACTTTATGTAATATCCCTCAGACAATAGGATGGGCTCAAATATTGGCTTCCCTTTTCTCTGTAGGGTTTATTTCCAGGCTTGGGAAAATAAAATATGTTTCCCCCATTTTTCTTTCTCAATTCTCTTGTCCTCTGGGATAGAAAATATACCCTTGCGTCTGTTTGTACTACCATGCAAATCTGCATAAGTTCATCTCCAGATTGGTGTGTTTTCAATCTAAGATTTAATATCTGGCAGCTTTGCTTTTATGGCAATAGTCATAGTTTCTTTTTTGCCGACACAGAGAAAGAGTAGAAATGTAACACAGGAAAATAGGTAGGAATTAATTTTCCATCAATAAACACTTAGAATTCTGTCACAAAGAAACTATACATATTTCAGTCATTATTTTTTTTTTCATTTTGTAAATATTTGTTGACCTTCTTCTATATTTCCAGCATTCTGGTAAAGATTACTATTTCATAGCAATCAAGATTGGAATGAGCCTCATCCTCATTTACTTATAATTCACTGGGCTATTGACTTTCCCTTCTTTTCCATTAAATATCTTCTTCCAGTGATTGTGAGAATGTTGGGTTTTTTTAAGGTTTTTTTTAAGTAAATATTTTTAAACAGAGAGTAGCAGGCTTCTCCTAACTTTGGGATATTTCAAACCAAGACGTGTATGCCAAATTCTTTATAAGATAATACAGAATCTTTATCTTTGGTATATTCAAGTGGATGCAAAAATTAAAACGTCAAAAAAAAACAATAAAAAAATAGCACAAGATGCACAAGTCTCAGTCTATTTAAACAAGTGAATGTGCAGTGTATGGAAAATAGACTCATATGGAGTATACATTAATGCATGTTGCTTCTAGTAAATCTACCAAATAATTGTATGTAGTTTTGAATTGTTGTTTTACCCTAGAATTTTCTGCGGTTTCCACTTTATTTTGTCTTCCACAGCTGTATCACATCCTAAGTGACTTTCATATCCAGACTTTTTCTTATTTATTAGATTTTACGTTTTCACCAAAGGCAGATAATGGGGTTACTTTAACGTATAGCCTCAGTAATTCTGATATGTGAGTAATGCCATGTGAAGTTTAACTTTTAAAATTTTTTCTCCAGTTTTTCTCTTTAGTTAAAAATAGCATTGTTTAATAACACCCTAAATTAGAATTTCCAACAAAAATGTGAGACCAAGCTACATGCTTATTAAATTTTGAATCATTTTCAATATCCATTATCAGCCCAGAATTTTCTTTATCCAACTCCTTCCTCTCAGCCAAGTGGTAGACATTGACACCCTGCCTATCACTTGATAACCTCCCAACTTGGGAGCTGGACTTTTTTTCCTGCTTCCTCAGCAGCTGGTGGAGACCCAGATATAGGATTAAGTCTTCCTAGTTCTAAAGCACTTATCAGCAAGACTAACAACATGGCAGGAAGTACCTTGCTTGTCAAACTTCTTTGGAATTAATCATATAAATTAAAAATCAAAAACTTTTCTTTTTTTTTTCTTTTTTTTTCATTTTATTTATTTTTTCAGTGTAACAGTATTCATTCTTTTTGCACAACACCCAGTGCTCCATGCAAAACGTGCCCTCCCCATTACCCACCACCTGTTCCCCCAACCTCCCACCTCTGACCCTTCAAAACCCTCAGGTTGCCCCAACCTCCCACCCCTGACCCTTCAAAACCCTCAGGTTGTTTTCCATAACTTAAAGTAGGCTTAGAAGAGAGTAGTATCACATATGTTTGGGAATAAGACCAGCTATAGGGTAAAAATTATATTCCAGGATTGAATCTTCTGTTCAAAACTATGTCATTAATAATATTTTTCCCGTTTCTACATGTGAACAAAATCTCAAAGAGACTTTAAAATTTTCTGAGGCTATAATGTTAGTTAGCAATGAACAGATCAGTGATTCAAATCCATGTATCAATTTTTTTTTCTCTCCAAACCCATAGCACTTTACATACTGAAACTGAAGCCCTTATAGCAGTAGTGAAACTCGTAATTTTAAATAAAAACAGAAAAACATGTACATTTTGCTAAAGAGAATAAACCCAATAGGAGAGCTATGAAATCTGCTAGCATCTCTTTCATGCCCTCTGAAAAATATACATGAAAAGTTCTCTCCCATAATATTTTATTCCCTTGCAAAAACTCTGTATTTGCTACTATAAACCTCTATGACAAAAGTTAACTGTTCACTAGCACACTATATCCCAGGTTTTTAGAAAGTATTTCTGAATATCATTGAAAAAGCTACCAAATGGTAGTTCTAATTCCAGAAATTGCAAGGTAACCTGTATCAAACCACTCCTGAGGCAGATAATTTTAAAAATCTAAACAAATATAACAAAAACAGATTTGAAGGCCCTGGAGACAAAACAAAAGTGGGCAAAAGCTGGATGAAGTTTGGCCCTTGAAAAAGAGAATGGTAGTGGTGAGATCACTGTTTAATATTTTTCCGCTTGAGGGACTCCAAAGTCTATTCAGACTAACACTATTGTTTCAAGCTTGAAGTATCAGGGGGCAGGTATGGAACTAGAATGACTTGAAACTGAAGGAAGAAATCCCAGGAAGGAAGTTAGTCACAGAAGAGAGGAGCCTGAAAATCTATGTAAACTGTGTATAAACTCTTCTTAACTTCTTGACTGACCCTGGACTGAATATGTACAGAGGAATCCAGTAAAAATCAAACAAATTGGTGATAACCCAAACTAGAAAGTGAAAATGCAGTACAAAAATTTATTTTGTTGTTCATTAAAGGAAATAAAGTTTTAGGTATGAGTCCTGCTAAGTAAGAAGATCTAGGATAAATCACAACCTTTCCATTAAAATCCCAGGCGGGTCATATGGTGGGAAAATGCTCTATGCCCTAATTCAGAGATCTGCAGTAAACTTGAAAAAGATACAGCCTACCAAAATATAAAGCCAAGTCTCCAGAAGAAAGGTGACAAGTCTCTTACTGGTGACTCAGGATTTGAATTAGCAAACTATAATAAACCCTTCCTAGGTAAATAACAGAATCCAGATTCTCTAAAAATATTAATGGCAATATTATTGATGCAACAAAAAAATATGGACATGCAAAGAATGAGGAAAAAGTGACTCATAGCCCAGACACAAATCAATCAATACATAGAACCCTAAGATGATCCCCATGCTAGAATTAGAGGACAGGCAATTTAAAGCAACTATTATATAAATATGTCAAGATATAAGGGAAGTATTGGTCATAATTATTTAATAAAGAGAAGATCTCAAGGGAATTGAACAACCTTGAAGAACTTTAAAGAAAAGTATAGAATAGCAATGAAAAAAAGAAGTATATTGGATAATTATCTAAAAGGGTTTCTAATGTTTAAAGTTGAAACAAATTGTGCAACAAAATAAAGAGTACTAGATTACAGCAAGTATGAAATACATACCCATGAGTTCAAGCTGATATGAATAAATGATTTAGTAACCACATGGGAGAAAAGTAAGAAATCTCTTACGAAGAAGCATCCAAATAGTTTATGTAGATACTCCACCCTAAAGGAACAGCATAAGTCTCTATGTGACTATACAAAGGGATTTTTCTCAAGTAATCAGTGCATAAATGGAGGCAAAGTGTAACTTTCTACAGTGAATTCTGGCAAGTGTTACATCAGGCAGGTGCCAGATGATTGAGGTCAACATCAAAACTCATATACCATTTTTTACCATGTAGTTTTGATATATGATTTAAAAAAATATTTTATTTCTGAAATTTTCCTTCCCCAAATCCAGAACCTCAATCTATTTGTGAGAAAGCATCACATAAATTCTAGTTGTGGGGCATCCTTCAGTAAAACTAACCAGGACTCCACAAAACTGTCAAAGCCAATGAAAACAAGATAATGTCTGAGAAACTGTCATAACCCAGAGAAACCTAAGAATACATGACAATTACACATATTAGAGTATCCTGGATGAGACTGGAACGGAAAAAATTATTAAGTGAAAACTAAGGATCTGAATAAAGTATTGATTTTAGTTAATAACAACATATTGGCATTTGCTCATTAATTGTAAAATATGTACCATACGAATTTAACATGTAAACAATAGGAGAAACTGGAAACGTTATAAGAGAACTCTGTCTTGTATTTTCAATTTTTTTTGCAAGTCTAAAACTGATTTAAAAAACAAAGTCCAGGGCGCCTGGGTGGCTCAGTGGGTTAAAGCCTCTGCCTTCAGCTCAGGTCATGATCTCAGGGTCCTGGGATCGAGCCCCACATCGGGCTCTCTGCTCGGCGGGGAGCCTGCTTCCTCCTCTCTCTCTGTGTGCCTCTCTGACTACTTGTGATCTCTCTCTCTCTCTCTGTCAAATAAATAAATAAAATATTAAAAAAAAACAAAGTCCATTCAAAATATACTGGATGAACTTTATAACAGATTGGAGATGGCAGAAGACAGGGTTGATGAATTTAAAGAACGTCAATAGAAATGCCTCAATCTTAAAAAAAAAATTAAAAAATTCTTTAAAAATATAACCTCAGGGATATATGAAACAATGTCAGCATGTCTGGTATATATGTAATTAGATTCCCAGAAAGAGAATAAGAGAAGAAAAAAGGGGAGAAAATTTTTAAAGATGTAACAGCCAAAAATATTTTGGTTTTGGAGAAAAACACTAACCTATCGACATGAGAAGCTTAACAAAATCCAAGACAAGAACAATAAAAATCTATATTTAGATCACAGTCAAACTGAGAAAATCCAAAGATAAATATATATATTTGCCAGAGGGGAAAAAGATAGCATTTTTCAGGGAACAAAGATACAAGTAATGGCTGACTGAAGATAGAATCAGTGAAGGTAGGAAGATTTTCATGACCTTCAAAGTAATGAAAATGAGAACAAATTTTCCTATATCCAGTCAAAATAACAACTGTCACATAAATACATTTTTAGGTAAACAAAAACCAAGAAGATACATTTCTCAAGTCCTGTAGAAGGAGAAATAGTAGTAGGAATTCTTTAGGGTGCAGCAAAATGACACCAGATAGAAATACAGATCTACAAGAAGGAATGAAGATCATCTGAAATAAGACTATACATTTTTTTTCTTAATGTCTTTAAAACAAAGTGATGGCTTAATGCTAAAATTGCAGCATTGAAATTTGAGATTTATAATATAAGTAGATTGAAAATCTCTCACAATATTGATACATAGAATGGGAATGCATACATAACATTATTTTAAGGTTCTCAGATTTCACATGAAGTGGTACAGTATTAATTGTAATTCTCTTGTGGTAAATGAAAGATGGCCCACTGCAATAACCTATGGAAAAAGAACTGAAATCATACAGAGTAGTTTCTGACAACCACCAGGAAATTAAATTTGAAATCAATCACATTGTTAGCCAGAATAATACCCAAATTTTGGAAATTAAGGCACATACCTCTAAATAATTAATATGATAAAACAAGAAATCGTAAGAGAATTACAAAAGATTTTGAATTTATTTCTGTTTTTGTTTTTTTTTTAATTGAGCATAGTTGACATCCAATATCACGTTCATTTTTAGGTGTACAACATAATGATTTTATTTCTCTATATAATATTCTATGCTCCCCCGCAAGTGTTTAAATTTAATTCTAAAAACAACACAATTTATCAAAATGTGTGGGATGTAGCAAAGATGGTGCTGAGGGGGAAATATGTAGCTATAAATGCTTTAAGAAAAGAAGAAAGTTTAAAATTAGTGATAGAGTTTTCCATCTTCTGCAGCTAGAAAAAGATGAGTCATTTATGTGCAAATTAAGTAAAAGGATGGAAATAATAAACATAGCAGATATTAAAATACATAGATTTATTTTCTAAATAAGTAAAAAAACAGACAAGTTAAGAAACACAAAAGTTGTCTGGTTTTTAGAACATCACTAACAATCAGGGAAATACAAATCAAAACCACAATGAGATACCACCTTACATCAGTTAGAATGGCAAAAAGCAACAAGACAGGAAACAAGTTTAGGTGAGAATGTAGAGAAAGGGGACCCCTCTTATACTGTTGGTAGGAATACAAGCTGGTACAATCACTCTGGAAAACAGTATGGAGCTTCCTCAAGATGTTAAAAACAGAGCTACTGTATGACTCAGCAATTGCTCTACTAGGTGTTTATCCCAAAAATACAGATGTAGTGAAAAGACAGGGTACATGCACCCCAATGTTTATAGCAGCAATGTCCACAATAGCCAAACTGTGGAAGGAGATGAGATGTCCTTCAACAGATGAATAGATTAAGAAGATGTGGTTCATATATACAATGGAATATTACTCAGCCATCAGAAAGGATGGATACACCATTTGCATTGACAGGGATGGAACTGGAGGCGATTAAGCTAAGTGAAATAAATCAAGCAAAAAAAGACAATTATCATATGGTTTCACTCATACGTGGATATAAGGAATAACATGGAGGACCATAGGGGAAAGGAGGGAAAAATGAATGAGAAGAAATTAGACAGGGAAACAAACCATGGGAGACTCTGGACTCCAGGAGCCAAATTGAGGGTTACAAAAGAGAGTGGCATGGGGGGATGGGGTAACCAGGTGATGAGTATTAAAGAGAGCACATGTTGTGAAGAGCACTGGGTGTTAAACACAACTAATGAATCATTGAATGCTACATCAAAAACTAATGGTGTACTATATGTTGGCTAATTGAACATAATAAAAATAAAATAATTTGAACTGAAAAAATAAAGATCAGTTAATTGATAAACTACTAGCAGGACTGGTCAAGGAAAAAGCAAGTTAGGAAATAGAAAATCTCTAATATCAAGAGTTATACTAGGGATCTCTTTGCAAATCTTATTAAGAACACACGTGTAATAGTGGAATATATGAACAACTTTATTTCAACAACCTTGAAGATTTCAGTGATAAGGACAATTATTTGAAAAACAAAATATATCAACACTGACATAAGTGGTGAAAACAGGGCATTATATGTAGGCAATGAATTACTAAATTGTACACCTAAAACTAATACTGCATTGTGTGTTAACTAGCTGGAATTTAAATAAGAACTTGGGGAAAATTAAAAAAAAAAAGAACTGAAAGCTCTATATCTATTTCTGTATTAACTCAATTAAATTTATCGAAAAACTTCCTCCAAAGAAAAGAAGTACAAGAAAATACATTTTTGTAACATATTAATTCTTTAAATATTAAATAATACCAGTATTAAGCAAAGTCTAAAACATTGTCTGGTAGTTCTTATCAAAAAAAGAAAGAGGAAGCAGAACAGAAGACAGAGGAAAAACTTCAACTTATATGAGTACCATTAGTTACAAAAGTATTATAATAGTTCCATTTTATTATTTCATTCTACAGTAAACTTGTTTCCTACTGATGCTCCTGCAACTTGTGTCCCAACCTGACCACTCTAATGAAACATTTTGAGAATGCACACAGTTACCTTTTTTCTCATGGCCCTATATCTACACAGATTTTTTCCTCTTCCAGGATTTCTCTATCCCTAGCTCATATATAAGTTATTTCAGCTACACATTTCTATAAACTGTAGGGTTGCCATGAAATTTCAAGTGGGAAGGATCCTCAGATAAAGCCTGGAGGAAAAGTTTGGCTTAGAAAAGCTTAGTAATTGATTTTAAGAAAATGATTGTGTTGTAATGCTCTTCTGCACTTAAGTGAAAATCTGGGCCTTGAATCTGCCAAATTACCACCGTCCCATGCCACAGCAAGAAATGAACATCAAGTTTAAAAATGGAATTTTTTCTTATTTTTTGAGGCATTTTATTAAAAAAGATCTGGCACTTATATACATAGACTAATAAGAACTTAAAACTCATCACATCTTTACTTCATTTTTTTTTAAGCTTGACTTTCTAGTAAATCTTTAGCTTCATTGATTTTGGCTGCTGCGCAAGGAGATCCTTCCTCATCCAGGTGACTTAAAAGCATAATCTGTCAATGAGCACCTCATACTTTTTCTTTATAGGTAGCAGGGCTTGTGCCTAGCATTAATACTACTTCTCACTTAGTCTTTTGGGGTTCAAATCCATCTCTATAATAACCACCACTGAAGACAGATTTTGGTGGGCTTTGAAAAACTTGTTTTACTTGAGGCTCCGTGTGTTTCATGACTTGCAAAATATAACACCCTGCAAATCCTGCAGAAACAATGGTCAGTCTGGATGATAATACTGTACTGGCCATGGCTGTGGCTTAACTCCTCAGCCTCCTCTAAATGGATGGTCCAGCCCAGCCCAAAGGTGGCAGCCACCAATGCTCATGACTGTAGCACACAGCCATGTGGCCACCACCAACAGTCACCAAAACAAAAATGAAATTTTAAATAGTAATACCATCAAAATTAAATGGTTGTTTTGAACATGTACTTAAATGAACAGAATCATTACTAGATTATAACAGTAGTGTTAAAAAAAAAAATACCTCCTCCCATTCTGTCAGTTGTCTTTTGGCTTTGTTGACTGTTTCCAAAACCACAGTGAGATATTTCCTCACACCAGTCAGAATGGTTAAAATTAAGAAGTCAAGAAATGATAGATGTTGGCGAGGATGTGAAGAAAGGGCAACCTGGCTACGCTGTTAGTTGGAAGGCAAGCTGGTGTAGGCCCTCTGGAAAACAGTATGGAGGTTTTAGGAATAAACCTAACCAAACAGGCAAAGAATCTACTTAGAAAATTTTAAAGTACTCATGTAAGAAATTGAGGAAGATGGAGAAATGGAAAAATGTTCTATGCTCATGGATTGGAAGAACAAATATTGTGAAAATGTCTATACTATCTAGAGCAATCTACACATTTAATAAAATCCCTATCAAAATCCCATCCATTATTTTCAAAGAAATGGAACAAATAATCCTAAAATTTATATGGAACCAGAAAAGACCTCGAATAGCCAGAGGAATATTGAAAAAGAATGCCAAAGTTGGTGGCATCACAACTACAGACTTCTATTACAAAGTTGTCATTATCTGGAACACTTGGGTGGCTCAGTGGGTTAAGGCCTCTGCCTTCTGTTCAGGTAATGATCTCAGGGTCCTGGGATTGAGCCCTGCATCATGTTCTCTACTCAGTGGGGAGCCTGCTTCCCCTTCCCTCTCTCTGCCTGCTCCTCCGCCTACTTGTGATCTCTGTCTGTCAAACAAATAAAATCTTTTAAAAAAAAAGAAAAGCTGTCATCATCAAGACAGTATGGTACTGGCACAAAAACAGACACGTAGATCAATGGAACCGAATAGAGAGCCCATAAATAGACCCTCAACTCTATGGTCAACTAATTTTCCATAAAGCAGGAAAGAATGTCCAATGGAGAAAAAACAGGCTCTTCAACAAATGGTGTTCAGAAAATTGGACATCCACATGCAAAAAAAAAAAAAAAAAAAAATGAAACTGGACCATTTCCTTACACCACACACGAAATTAGACTCAAAATGGATGAAGGACCTTAATGTGAGACAGGAATCCATCCAAATCCTTGAGGAGAACACAGGCAGCAACCTCTTCGACCTCAGCTGCAGCAACTTCTTCCTAGGAACATCACCAAAGGCAAGGGAAGCAAGCGCAAAAATGAACTACTGGGACTTCATCAAGATCAAAAGCTTTTGCACAGCAGAGGAAACGGGCAACAAAACCAAAAGACAACTGATAGAATGGGAGAAGATATTTGCAAATGACATGTCAGATAAAGGGCTAGTATCCAAAATCTGTAAAGAACTTATCAAACTCAACACCAAAAGAACAAAGAAGCCAATCAAGAAATGGGCAGAAGACATGAACAGACATTTCAGACATCCAGATGGCCAGCAGACACATGAAAAAATTCTCCACATCACTCGGCATCAGGGAAATACAAATCAAAACCACAATGAGATACCACCTCACACCAGTCAGAATGGCTAAAATTAACAAGTCAGGAAATGACAGATGCTGGCAAGGATGTGGAGAAAGGGGAACCCTCCTACGCTGCTGGTGGGAATGCAAGCTGGTGCAACCACTCTGGAAAACAGCATGGAGATTCCTGAAAAAGTTGAAACTAGAGCTACCCTATGACCCAGCAATTGCACTACTGGGTATTTACCCTAAAGATACAAATACAGTGATCCGAAGGGGCACATGCACCCAAATGTTTATAGTAGCAATGTCCACAATAGCCAAACTATGGAAAGAATCTAGATGTCCATCAACAGATGAATGGATAAAGAAGATGTGGTATGTATATACAATGAAATATTATGCAGCCATCAAAAGAAATGAAATCTTGCATTTTGCAGTGACACAGATGGAACTAGAGGGTATTATGCTGGGTGAAATAAGTCAATCAGAGAAAGACAATTATCATATGATCTCTCTGATATGAGGAAGTTGAGAAGCAGGGTAGGGGGTTGTGGGGGGTAAGGGAGGGAAAAAATGAAACAAGATGGGACAGGGGAGGGAGACAAACCATAAAAGACTCTTAATCTCAGGAAACAAGCTGAGGGCTGCTAGAGAGGAGTTAGGGGAGGGATAGGGGGGTGTGTTATGGACATTGGGGAATGTATGTGCTATGGTCAGTGCTGTGAATTGTGTAAGCCTGATGATTTACAGACCTGTACCCCTGAGACAAATAATGCATTATATGTTAATTTAAAAATTCCTTATATTAATTTGAATATGGACACATTGTTTTCAATATCATTGCTATCTATAATTTTCTACTAATATAAAGGTCATTCTGTGAAATTATTATTTTTTTAAAGATTTATTTATTTATTTTAGAAAGAGAGACTGTAAGCAGGAGGGGCAGAGGAAGAGGGAGATGACAAGCCAAAGCAGATTCCGTGATGAGCCAGAACTTGAGTTGTGTCTCTATCTCATGGTCCTGAGATGATGACCTGAGCCAAAACCAAAAGTTGGCTGCATAGCTGACTGTGCCACACAGGTGCCCCAACAAAACTATTTTTAATATCACTATGGAAGCAGTAGGTTCTTCATACTGAGAAAAACAGCAATATACACACAACCTGTAACTTCTAGGCTTGGTTCTTGATATTTCAAGGGAAATGAGGAAGAGCCTTTATCTACCATACCTGGATTTCCAAGCCTGATTGTTTCTCAGTAGTTTCCTGGTTAAAGGAATACATTACTTGCTCCCTGTTATCCTGGAATATTTAGGATGCATGACTTTAGTCTCCATGTGGAAAGCTTACAGGAACAGAGGGTTAGGAGAAAACAAAGGAAATGATTTAATATTTATGATACATTTTTTTGCAACAATTAGTTTTTCTTGGAGCCACACAGACTAAGTATTATCCCATTTTTCACCTTGTTATTTATGTGTATGTTTTGTAATAAAATATCACCATTAAAACATGCTCCAAACATTTATTTTACAAAAGATGATTTTATGTGCTTCCTTTGAACTTAATATAATTGCCTTATCACCAGTTAAATCATATCATCAGATTTAATGAAAACATGTTCTCAAGATTTCAGTAATTATAAAGAGGGACAAATCATATTATAATTTTTCCTTTGGCAAATTTCTATATTTTAATATATTGCAATAAATAAAATGCTTCCTGTTATTTTCCATGAAACCATAGGAAAACACAGCCAAATTATCTGAGGATGAACTGAGAATCAATGAGTTAAAAATGATCTAAGTAGCCATTTATCCTGATTTTAGCCATTGCTATGGATTATAAGTAAACCTAAATTATCACTGAAGGACTATCATATAGTTATAGTTCGAATGATTTTGGTGAAAGGCGTTTCATTACACAAGAAGGAAACCTGTACACTTCGTTATTTTAAAAGCTCTAATTTTAGAAGGATCATCTTATATTAAAACAATTCCTACCTTTCTTTAATTTTTACTGATGATTTATATTAGTTTCAGAGGTGGAATTTAGTGAATCATTGCTTGCATACAGCACCCAGTGCTCATTACATCAAGTGTCCTCCTTAATGTCTGTCACCCAATTATTCCTACCCCCCACCTCCCCTCCAGCAACCCTGATTTCTTTTCCTAGAGTTCAGCATCCCTTATGGTTTGCCTCCCTATTTTCATCTTATTTTATTGTCCCTTCCCTTCCCCTATGTTCTTCTGTTTTTGGTTCTGATGAATAGATAAAGATGTAGGAGATATATACAATGGAGTATCAGCCATCAAAAAGGATGAAATCTTGCCATTTGCAATGATGTGGTTGGGACTAGAGTGTATTATGCTAAGCAAAATAGGTCAGTCAGAGAAAGACAAATACGTTATGACTTCACTCAGGTGAATTTTAAGAAACAAAACTGTTAAGCAGTCATTTAGGGTAAGCTTGACCTATCTGAATGACAACCTCTCTGATATTAAGGACCATCATCTCCTTCCCTAAGTATCTTATCTCCATCAATAATTCTATATTTCTTATGGCCTCCAGCCCTTGCCACATATCTTTTTCCTCTTCCTTGATGTATTCTTATTGCATCTAACTAATCTTTCTATATTGCCCTTGCCCTGATACTATATAGCCATGACTGTCCCATAAAGGAGTTTCCCATGTCAACAGTAAAGCGGGCCTACTCTCACTTAGAGGATGAAAATAAAGCAACTCCTTTTCTCTAACTTTCTTAAAAGAAATGTAGAGTTCCCTGATTTAAAGCAAGAAAAAAAAATGAAATTATAAGATAACATTTATTTGCTTTTTCTTTTTTTAAAGATTTTTATTTATTTATTTGATATGGGGGGGAGGACAAGCAGGCAGGGGTAGCAGCAGAGGGAGAAGAGATGTGGCTCTCCTGATATGGAGAGAGCCGGATGCTGGACTCCATCCCAGGACACTGGGATCATGATCTAAACTGAAGGCAGATGATTAACTGACTGAGCCACCCAGGCACTTCCTCCACATTTAAAAAAAAAAAAAAGTTATTATTATTATTATTATTATTTTAACATTTAATGTATTAGTTGCCCCAGGGATACAAGTCTGTGAATCATTAGGCTTACACATTTCACAGCACTTACCATAACACATACCTTCCCAAATGTCCATCACCCAGCCATGTTATCCCTCCCATCTACCTCCCTCCAGCAACCCTCAGTTTGTTTTGTGAGATTAAGAGTCCCCTATGTTTTGTTTCCCTCCAGATCTCATCTTGTTTCATTTTTCCCTCCCTCCCCCCATAACCCCCCATCTTATCTCTCAAATTCCTCATATCAGAGAAATCATATGATAACTATCTTTCTCTGATTGACTTATTTCACCCAGCATAACACCTTCTAGTTCCATTCACATCATTGCAAATGGCCAGATTTTGTTTCTTTTGATGGCTGCATAATATTCCATTGTATGTATGTGTATGTATATATATATATGTAGATATGTGTGTGGTTGTGGGTGTGGGAGTGTATATATATATATATATACATATATATACATATATACATATATATACATATATGTATATATATATACATATACATATATATACATATATACATATATGTATATATCCATTTCTCTAACTTTCTTAAAAGAAATGTAGAGTTCCCTGATTTAAAGCAAGAAAAAAAAAATAAAATTATAAGATAACATTTATTTGCTTTTTCTTTTTTTAAAGATTTTTATTTATTTATTTGATATGGGGAGGGGACAAGCAGGGGTAGCAGCAGAGGGAGAAACAGATGTGGCTCTTTCACACCCCACACACACCCACACATATACACACATATGTCACATCTTCTTTATCCATTCATCTGCTGATGGATATCTAGGTTCTTTGCATAGTTTGGCTATTGTGGCCAATGCTACTATAAACATTCAGGTGCATGTGCCCCTTCAGATCACTACACTTGTATCTTTATGGCAAATGCCCGGCAGTGTGATTGCTAGTGTGACTCAACTTTTTGAGGAACCTCCATACTCCATACATTGGATAGAGTGGGCCCTATCCAATTTTCCCTACAGCATTTATTTTATTGACTTATTTTTTAAAAGACTTTATTTATTTATTTGACAGAGAGAAAGAGATCACAAGGAGTCAGAGAGGCAGGCAGAGAGAGAGGGGCTCCCTGCTAGGCAGGGAGCCCAATACAGGGCTCGATCCCAGGATCCTGAGATCATGACCTATGCTGAAGGGAGAGACCTAACCCACTGAGCCATCCAGGCACCCCTGTATTTACTTATTTGACACACACAGAGAGAGAGAGAGAGAGCACAAAGAGGATGAGCAGGAGAGGGAGAGAGAGAACTTATTTTTTTATTAAAATAGCAAATGAAGGGGACAAAGACTTAACAGAACTCTCCTGAACTTTATCTCCTAAAGAAATATGTATGAAATAGGTATATGTACTCTGTAAATGTAGGCAATTATTTTTTACAGAACGTGTTTCAAAAGTTCTATGGTGCCAAAACAACACATACATCATGGAACAGAATAGAGAGCCCAGTATAGACCCTCGACTCTATGGTCAACTATTCTTTGACAAAGCAGGAAAGAATGTCCAATGGAAAAAAGAGTCTTTTCAACAAATGGTGCTGGGAAAATTGGACAGCCATATGCAGAAAAACGAAACTAGACCATTTCTTTACACCACACATGAAATTAGACTCAAAATAGATGAAGGTCCTCAATGTAAGACAGGAATCCAACCAAATCCTTGAGGAGAACACAGGCAGCAACTTCTTCGACCTCAGCTGCAGCAACTTCTTCTTGAAACATTGCCAAAGGCAAGGGAAGCAAGGGCAAAAATGAACTACTGGGACTTCATCAAGATCAAAAGCTTTTGCACAGCAGAGGAAACAGGCAACAAAACCAAAAGACAACTGATAGAATGGGAGAAGATATTTGCAAATGACATGTCAGATAAAGGGCTAGTATCCAAAATCTATAAAGAATTTATCAAACTCAACACCAAAAGAACAAAGAATCCAATCAAGAAATGGGCAGAGGACATGAAGAGACATTTCTACAAAGAAGACATCCAGATGGCCAACAGACACATGAAAAAGTGCTCCTTATCACTCGGCATCAGGGAAATACAAATCAAAACCACAATGAGATACCACCTCACACCAGTCAGAATGGCTAAAATTAACAAGTCAGGAAATGACAGATGCTGGCAAGGATGTGGAGAAAGGGGAACCCTCCTACACTGCTGGTGGGAATGCAAGCTGGTGCAACCACTCTGGAAAACAGCATGGAGGTTCCTCAAAAAGTTGAAACTAGAGCTACCCTATGACCCAGCAATTGCACTACTGGGTATTTACCCTAAAGATACAAATACAGTGATCCGAAGGGGCACATGCACCCAAATGTTTATAGTAGCGATGTCCACAATAGCCAAACTATGGGAAGAACAAACTAGATGTCCATCAACAGATGAATGGATAAAGAAGATGTGGTATGTATATACAATGAAATATTATGCAGCCATCAAAAGAAATGAAATCTTGCATTTTGCAATGACACAGATGGAACTAGAGGATATTATGCTGGGCGAAATAAATCAATCAGAGAAAGACAATTATCATATGATCTCCCTGATATGAAGAATTTGAGAGGCAACGTGGGGAAGTTGGGTGGTAGGGAAGGAAAAACAAAGCAAGATGGGATCGGGAGGGAGACAAACCATAAGAGACTCAATCTCACAAAACAGAGGGTTGTCAGGGGGAGGGAGATAGGGAGAGGGTGGTTGGATTATGGACATTGGGGTGGGTATGTGCTATGATGAGGGCTGTGAAGTGTGTAAACGTGGCGATTCACAGACCTGCACCCCTGGGGTTAATAATACAGTATATGTTAATAAGAAATTAAAATTTAAAACAAAACAAAACAAAAATGATGAGAAACAAATATCAAAAAATTAAACTGTAAATAAGCAAAATGTGGTATATCTACAAAAAAAATTTATGATGCCTTTTCCTATAAAATAAACTATGGATAATTCAAGTGGGTAAATTTTCGTTACTGAAATGGAAGTGTGGGCAAGCCACTATAGTCAGTTTTCAAATTGACTTTTATGATAACTTTGTACAGATCAATTAGATAAACATAACATGTCAATAGAAAAATTGGCAAAGGATATTTATAGGTGAAAAACCTAAACAAAATGCCAAAGTATTATCAAGTTAAATGATGAAATGCTACTTGAACATTAAGCACCCTGTTTTGCATGTCATCATGAAAAGGTTCTTACTTATTTTTGTAACTAGTAATTTACTGTGGTGTGATATGTATAATAACTTTATTCTGAAAAGCAATTTTGGAGGAATATTTTAAAAACCTTAGAAATGTAGACATTCTTAGAAATAGTAATGTGCCTTCCTAGGAATTAATCTTATAGGGTAATTAAATGTACTCAAAAGTAAAAAAAAAAAAGTACTCAAAAGTATGTCTGTGTATGTTTATTTATTAAGTCATTTGTGATAGCAGAAAATAGTATGTACATCCTTCATGGTCAAAATAAGTCATGATCAAAATGTTCAGTGCAGGGACACCTGGGTGGTTCAGTGGGTTAAGCCTCTGCCGTCGGCTAATGTCATGATTTCAGGGTCCTGGGATGGAGTCCAGCATCAGGCTCTCTGCTCAGGAGGGAGCCCGTTTCCTTCTCTCTCTCTACCTCTGCAGGCCTCTTGGTCTACTTGTGATCTCTGTCAAATAAATAAATAAAATATTTTTAAAAAATGTTCAATGCATTTATCTCATGCAGTAGTTATATATTCATTATATTCCAATTTCCTGAATAATGGTCTTGACATTTAATATTGTTACAATTCATTTTGGAGAGAAAAGACCACAGGAAACAAAAAGCATTGTAGAATATGAATTTTAAATACTGGTATTGCATAAACAGAGAGAAGATACACCAATATATTTATTTCAATATCTACATTAATTTGGCTAAAAGAAGGCTGACAATTTTAGGGAAATTAAAGGGATAAAAGACAAATCAGAACAAGGAACATGTTATGGGTTGAATTATGTCCCCCACAGTAACACTCAGTACCTCAAATGTGACTATATTTGGGTAGTATGTAAAAAAGGTAATTAAACAGATAAAGTTAGGGTGGGCCCTAATCCAATAAGACTAGTGTCCCTAAAAAGAGATTAAGACCCAGACACATAAGTCCAAAAAAAAAGATAAAAGTCATGTGAAGATTAAGTTGGCGACCTGCAAACTAATGAGAGAGGCCTCAGAAGAAACTAATTCTGCCAACACACTAATCTCAGACTTCCAGCCTCCAGAATGGAGAGAAAATAAATTTCTATTGTTTAAGTCACCTCGTCTGTGGTGCTTTGTTTTGGTAGCCCTAGTAAACTAATATGGAACATAATTACTGAATAAGATAAACATGATTGGAATTTGCTGATTATGCAGATCACTACCTCTATATGACAGCTGAACTACAACTAAAAACTGGGAGGACCAAACCATTACAGGTCAATGCATTTTATGTGTGCTGTTTCTGTCTGGTGACTGGTCTTGCTCCCTCCAGGCTGGCTGTTCCTCTTCAATACCTCATCTTCTCCAAAAGTTCAAGGTTTCTGTGTGTAATAGCTGTTTCTGGACACCAGGGGATTTTTTATTTTGTTTTTTGTTTTTGTCTTTTTAAAAAATTTTGATGATTAGAAAATGGAAAAAAAAAAACACTTGAAAGCTATAAACTAGGTTTATGAAGTTTGGGTTTGAAACTTAAAGTTACCTTCAGAACAGGGAAGTTTATTGTTTGTAGATAATCACTTTAATAGGTTTTCAGTTATGCAATGTTTAAGCAAAGTGCCCATTCTGGGATGCTGACTGTCCAGACATCCTGGCTCCAAGAAACTAAACTGTGCTACTTGATAATATACAAGACTCTTCATTCACTATGTCTGAAGATTAGAATCCTGCTTAGAAATGTTTCTTTTATAAATATGGATTTAGACTGCACTTCCCTTAATTACATTTATTGTTTCTTGGCAAATATGTTGTGTATGTGTCCTTGTTCTAGAATTTGCTCAAGATACGGAAAGCAAGGGTGTTGTGATGAATTTGGATTCCATGCTAGCTGAGGGACCATAAAGACGACCTGACAGGGCTTGCCAAAGTTTTACTGTAGAATCTACGATTAAGGACCCATTCATGGAGTTACTTTGATAAGAAGTAACTCAGCGATGGACAAATGTAGTGATATTTCATGTATTGTGAAGGATTATGTTTGTGAGTCCAAAGACACAGCCAAACTCTGTATAGAGAAAGGGTTATTTTCTATGATGAGAGTTGGAAATGTCCAGTCCAGTCATCCTGAAAAACAGCCAATCCAAGGGTAGGAAATGAGCACTAGAAAAGTGATCTTTAGACTTGGTAAGGGAGAAGGGCAGTGATGAAGTTACTTTTGTTAGCCCATGAGGAAGTTTATCAGGTACTGAGCTCCAGGTAAGAGAGACTCCGAATCTGCTAGTTGGAGAACACTGAGGTGTCTCCTGCAATCGGATGTGAGCCAAGTCTACACACAGAAGGGAAAGTGCAGCACAAAGAGCTTTACTAGCTCCATATTTACTCATTGTTTTACAAATGCTGGAAGGGTGGGTATGCCTCCACATAGCACCTAACAGCTAGGCTCATTCTTGAAAGACTCTTTTAAATTAATTAAACAAGATCTGCTGACCACAGGAGACAATGTGACTAATAGAACCAGTTAAAATGAAATCAAGATTCTAGTTTGGTCTAAACAGATCTCCGGCCTTGAGCAAGGTGATCATTACAGTCAAATACCAGCATTAACATTTTCCAGTTTTTGCACATTATTGACATATAAGAATCATTATTCTGGAACACGAATAGAGTTCTGAGTTGTGTTTGTGAAGGAAGAGTCATGTAGATTTAATGAGACCCTGAACCTGGTTGGAACTGATGACACATGAGGTCCTTCTGAATTGTGTTTCTTTAAGAGAAAGAACCATGGTAGCAGTGAATTATTGTTTCTCTTCTCCCCACTCTCCTTCCTTTCCCTCACAGGAAGGCTACTGCAAAATCTCATGACTTTGTAAATGAGGTCTTGGCAATTTTCTGGAAAATGAGTTGAGTTGATATAAACATGGCTTTTTAAAAACTATTTTAAAAGACTCTAGAAAATGTATTTTTTATTTCCCGTTTGTTGTTACTGATTTTCACTCATTATCATCTTTAAAGCTTCATCCATGATTTCCACATCATATATGCAATGGTCCATAGTCAAAGACTTTTAGTTCATATCAATCTTTAATATCATTTGGAAATTGGATGAATAAAGCAATGAGAATATATTTCTCAATCTTTCAATGATATACACTGATGTATTTTTATTTAAATGTATGTATTAGTAAACATTCAGTTTAGAGAACAAACCATGTTAAGTATCTTATGGAAAAAGAGACATAAGTAGGAACTAGGTGTAAAGTAGGAGTATAGGCACTGGAAAGGTTGAAGGAACACGTTCTAAAATGGATCCAAAAAGGAAGTTATGCGTTTATGAACACCATTGAAGTCAGGTTCCTTTCAACACTAGAAACCTAAAAAAATGAATTTCTAAAGCCTCATTCAAACAGAAAGGGAGCCAGATCATTAAGTTTCTTTTTATTGACACCCTAGGTTGCTGAAGAGTGAACCCTGTTACCTCTTTGATCTTCCAAAGGAGCAACAACATTAAGAAGTTGAGGGAAATTGTCTAATTGTCATAATCTGCCTTCTGCTTTGGCTTGAGGGCCTCTGCCTAGATGACCCTGATTCACTTCCAATAGTCAAGCTTCAAGAAAGCTTGGAGACATGGTTTAACCTTCAAATAGAAGGAAGATGAGATGGGGATTGAGAGCCAATACAAATATCAATGACAATTTTTTAAGGCCAAAATATTCATAAATACTTATAATCAGCATTATTTTAATCAAAGAAAACACTTTTGCAAAGGAGACAAAAACAACTTTCTTCAAATCAAAATATTTGGTTTTATGAGAGTATTAGTAACAAGAGACATTCAAAGAACATTAAGTTCACTCAATTGAAATAGTCTAGGATGTCTTCTGGCCTTTCTGTTAAATTTGGAAAGTCAACATTTTTTCATTGAAAATCACTCTAGGAAACCAATCTTGATTTCTTATTTTTGCCACGTGTTGCACTCATTTAAAATCTGGGGAGATTTTGAGGCACTGCCTTGTTCGATTATTAAAAAAAAAATCCATGAAAATTTTCATTTTTGCATTTAAAGTTTATACAAATATCTTATGTTTTCAGTCTTTTTTATTATTTTAAATTGAAGTATGGCTGGCAAAATATTATAATAATTTCAGGTTTACAACATCATGATTTGACAGTTATGTACATGATAAAATGTTCACTACAATAAGTGTAGTTACCATCTGTCACCATACAGTTTTTACAGTATTATTAACTGCATTCCCTATGCTTTACTTATCATTGCTGTGACTTACTTATTTTATAACTTTTACTTGAAAATATTAAAATCCTTATTATATGGGTTAAGGTGAACCATTCCCAGCTTGCTAATAATGTATATGCTTGGCAAAACATTAGCATTTTTAAGTGTTTTTAATTAGATTTTCAAAAATCTATAAGAAGAGTAGTGACAGTTTCATCATTGAATATTCCCTTTGACCCCTGATATGTTCCATATCATTAGGAGCAACTTGTGTTCTAGGCATTGTTATTCTTAGCTATCCTTTGTAATACCATATATATGTATATTAAAACACAACCACACTTCAAATCAAGTATCAGTGTGTGCTATAAAATGTTGACAGAATTTTGTGTAATTTTTTTTCTGCAATTGCTACTTGGACCATGATTGAGTTATGTTTAGTTTGTGCTTGGTTTTTTATTTCTTGAAAATTATCATACAATTTTTGGAGTTCATGCCGAAGCAAACGTAATATACCCTTCAAATACTTTTCAATTATTATAAACTACTTTTGAATATCAACTTCAAGTTAACCAAGCTCACATGTTACATGTATAGATACCCAATCAAAATTTTATTGATTTTTCATTTTGTGATGGTACTTATATGGATTGACATTTTTTGTTTGCCACCGTCTCAAATATACTTACAGGCACCAGAAAAGCTCTTTGGCTTTTCACTGTTCAATAAGCCTAATAATGTCAAAACTGAAACAGCCTGATATTAAAAGTGATTATAGAGGGTGCCTGGGTGGCTCAGTGGGTTAAGCCTCTGCCTTTGGCTCAGGTCATGATCTCAGGGTCCTGGGATCAAGTCCCGCATTGGGCTTCTGCTCAGAAGGGAGCCTGCTTCCCCCTCTCTCTCTCTGCCTGCCTCTCTGCCTACTTGTGATCTCTGTCTGTCAAATAAATAAATAAAATCTTAAAAAAAAAAAAGTGATTGATGATATGGGCCCCTGAACACATTCTCCGGCCAGAGTGTACAGCTGTTGGCCTCTCAGTTTTTCTCTCCAGTTCACTCCTCTTTTCCTCACCCAGGGAGTGTATTTGTTGGTGATACCTATATTGTGGTCTGTTGTTTACATCTGTGAATCATCTTCGCATAAACACCCCTCTTCCCAAGGAATAGTTTCTTAAACATGGTATTTGTTTCCTCAGGCTGCATAACAAAGCACAGATTGGGTGCTAAGACAACAGAAATTTATTGTCCCACAGTTCTAGAGCCTAGAGGTCCCACCCAGATCCAAGATGTCAACAGAGTTGGTTCTTTCTGATGGCTATGAGGGAGAATTGTTTCCACAGCTCTCCTCTAGCTTTTGGAGGTTTCCTGGCAAACTTTGGCATACCTTGGCTTCTGCTGTATTATTTTGATCTTTGCCTTCATCTTCTTATAATGTTCTCCCTGTATGTCTAATTCCAAATTTCCCCCTTGTATGGGACACCCGTCATACCAGATTAAGGGCCCACCCTACTCCAGTAGGATTTCAACCTCATTTGGCTAATTACATTTACAATGACTGTATTTACGAATAAAGTCACATTGTGAGGTACTAAGGAATTGGTGGGAGAGGGGAGATAGGATTCAACCCACAGCACATACAATTGATACTGAATAAAGTTTTGTGGGCTTTTTTGGTTTGGTTTTAGTTTTAATGACTGGTCTGTGTACAATAAACATTTACTTAGTCACAATTTGGTAACTCAGAAAAAAGACTTCATTCAATGTCAATGTTAATACTAGGTAACCCACCACAACAAGCAAGCTCTTGCATCCTATGCCAAGACTTTCCTCCCCAAGCCAATGTATTGTAGCTTGTGGATTTGGGAAAGAGAAAGAATATTATATCTCATCTTCTTTTGCACCAAAATTTATGTTTGTTTAAATTATTCTATATTTTTCCTGCTCTTTGGCATTAAAAAAAAGAAAAAATGTTTTGTTTTACTTATTTTTTTTTCTTCTCTTGGTTTTTCTTTGAACATTTTCCAACCACTAAGAATGTTGTGCATTAACAAGGGAAAGCCCAAATTAAAGGAAGCTAGTGGTTTGGCAGTTGGAAATCGTTAGAAATAGTTTTGCTAAAATATCTTTCCAATACCATGTTTCAACTTGTCTTAATAATACTGAATATATCCTTTTATTAGTTGCAGAGAAGTCTATGACTATTTACCTGTCTTTTAGGTTTGTCTATTATAAGGAGCACAGAGGGGAGGATTCTTTGACTTTAGGACACTATTCATTTGCTGAGTGTGGATTAATTAAAAGCCAGTTTTGGCTCATGTTAGTGGAAAGTCACTCAGTGGGAAGAGGAGAGGACAGTGTTCCTATTCCCTTATCTGTATAATGAGTATTTAGTTTCCATGGTCATTGCAAGTTCACATCAACAGCAACAGTGTTGTAATGGAGCTCTACTTTTTATGCAAACTTCTGGCAAGCTGTTCTTTCATTTCACTTTCTTAAATGGGACAATTGAAAGCATGCAGATTTTGTTTTTGGGTGGGCCTAGGTTCAAATAGAAGTTTGGCGATTCTATCAGTTGTATTGTTTAAATCCTTTGCAACTTAAATTTCATCAAGCACCGAGTGGATATGATAGGGCTTATCTCACAATTTTATAATAGTGAGGATTGAGACTAAGTAAGGTCATATATGGAAATATATATAGAATAGTGTCCAATTTCTGCTCATTAGGGAATGAGTTCTTCTAGAGATATTTAATCATTTTTTTCTATTGAGATTTTAACAATTTTATCCCACTGTATTTTGTTAGTTTCTGCTTTCCTATCTAAATTCCCTTTCTAATGTGGGAATTTTTCTTTGGTCATGCTCTTGGTTGCCATTTTTGTTTTGCATATTCTGTATTCTTATTTACAGATTTCCTCTTTGTGATCTATTTTTCTATGTAGCAAATACTGTCTTGTTTCCAATTAATTCCTTCTGCTCCCTGGGAGAGTTCCTCTAGTCTTTCTGCTCTTTAATTTGTGTTTTTCATAAAGCTACTTTTGCTACTGACTAGTTCTAAATGGTAATTTTATTGGGCATGGTTAGTTGATTTCCTGGTATTCATTCCACCAACCCCCCTACTGTGCGGGAGTCATGAGGTTTGTGTGTTTCATTCACTCTTCACTCAGCTCCTGGGACGAACATGAATGGTCTGAGACAACCCATGAAATATTATCCCCTTGGGATCACTGGTTCAGTGTTGGACACCCAATCTGACTTACTTCTATCAGACTAATGCCAAATTGTTGAAAGGGAACTTTTCCTCCTTCTGGACAATGTTTGGGGTTTCTAGATGTAAATGATGTGACTGCTTTAGCTATTCTACTACCTTGAAAGAAGCTAAGGTGAGATGAAGTTTGAAGTAAGGAGAGAAACACCCAGAGAAGAATGGGACACCAACCAAGAACTTTGATCAAACCCTTCCTGAAGCCAGGCCTAAATGAAATTCCGTTAAGTGAGACAATACATGTTCTCTAAGGGTTAAATTACTTTGGATTGGATTTTTCCTAAAACTTCCAACACTTTAACCTATTTATTCTAATATATTATTACTTTCATTTTGTCCTACTAACTTTGTTTACATTTAAGTGTTACAGTGTTCTTTTATCTAAATAAGAAGAAATGATAGCCATTTACTAAAGTTATACTCTATTTTCCATAAAAAAAATCTTTAAGATAAAATTATATCTTTCCTCTTACTGCTTTGTAACACTTTTACCATTTTGTAATATTGTAACAGATCTAGTTATTTTCTCATTATCCCTCTTTTCAAAAGGATAATTTATAGAATCTTGTTCTTGCTAAAATTTTGTTACTGTTGCAGACAGTGTTCATCTATTTTAAGGGTCTTAGAGCTTGCAGTTCCTTTAGATATTCCTTTAGGTCACCATTTTCAAGAAAGAATTCACAATCTTAAGTGTCCTGCAATGATTGCAGGCTTTTATATCTTTATTGATCAGGCTTTGCATTTCCTAGTTCCCATGTCTTAGCATCTGCCAAGGCCCTATCCCTGTAATGTGATCTGAAATGAATCCTCATTGCAGCATTCAAAATAACAACTCCCAGCTCTCCCAATGCTTCCCTTCTTTAATACTGCTTTACATCCTTTTTATAGCACATCTCGTTGTCTATTGTACTCTACATTTTGCTTTCACTGGTTTTGCTGTTACTGTCTATATTTTCCTATTAAAATGTAAGCTTTCCACATGTGGGGCTTTTTCTCTTTTGCTTCACTGATGAAATCTAATATTGCGCAGAACCTCTGAGGCCCTGAATGGCCCTGGAATGCATTGATAAATGCATACACACATACACCTCACTACACATGCATAGATACATACTCCCATAAATGTTTTCATTTGTTTGTTTTGTGGTTTGTTTTCTAAAGATAAGACTATATTATGGATTTTTCTTTGTATGTTTGTTTTTGTCTACTCATTAATATAACTTTTGCCCATGACTCCACATTAATGATAGCTCATTATGTTCTTATTTAAGCTACACAATATTACATAATGAAGATATGCCATAATTTGCTCAATCTCTATTCCACTAATGGGCATTAAGAATATTCCCATATTTTTTCAATAATCATTTATTGCAATAAATCATTAAGAACTTGTAGAGTTGTGGTTAAACAATAGCAGTCTGGTGCTGAGAATACTGGGGGAACAAAACTTGACTTTTTTTCGTAGGTAGGTGATGAGCTGAAAATGTTTCACTTTCCACTTTATTCTTTGGCTACTTTTGAAGGTTTATGCTTTCATACATTTGAGATCTTTTGCCTCTCATGCGCTTTTATAGTGGTAAACATCCTTCACTGTTTTTCTATTATTTGTGTCTTTTAACTACTTATAAAAAGTCCTTATTGATGATATTATTTGTATTTCATGCATTGCATATTTTTTCTTAGTTAATCATTTGTCTTTGACATTGTGTTTATTAACAAATTTTTGCATGCTATATATATTTTTAAAGTAACCTCAGGGCACAATGTAGGGCTTGAACTCATGACCCCAAGATCAAGAGTCACATGTTCTACCAACTGAGCCAGCCAGGAGCCCCTATATATATATTTTAATATTACTTCAAATATAGTCCTTCCCTGGTCATTTAGAATTTATAGCTAGTTTATTTAGTGTAACTGGGAGATATCTTCCTGTATTATAACAGTATGTGTTTATTTAAAAGCCACTTCAAATACAAAAAGATGAAACTTTTTTTTAAAAGATTTTATTTATTTATTTGACAGACAGAGATCACAAGTAGGCAGAGAGGCAGGCAGAGAGAGAGGAAGGGAAGCAGGCTCCCTGATGAGCAGAGACCCTGATGCAGGGCTCAATCCCAGAACTCTGGCATCATTACCTGAGCCGAAGGCCGAGGCTTTAACCCACTGAGCCATCCAGGCTCCCCCAAAAGATGAAATTTTTTATTAAAACAATTTATACATAATATACTCATTTCAGATAAAAACTTAAGTGTAAAAAATTTGAGATTTAATCATTCTTATGATATTTTGTTACTGTTCCTTACACAAAGCTCAGTTTTTAGTCATTTAAATACAGACCACTAAAGTACTGTAAGACTTGTTTGCTTTTACATTCCCTAGTGTTATTGGGGTTTTAAAAAGAACTTCAAAATATTTGCCTACTTTGGTTTAGATGATAATAAAATTTAAGACTTGCAGGGTTAAGAGTAGGGTGAACAACTCTGAAACTTTAATGGTTTACCAAGATAAAAGATTATTTCTTGCTTACATATTGGTCCAATGTGGATCTGCTCCTTGAGATTAGACAAATCTTCCCTCCAAGTGGCAATTTTGGGTTTGAGGTTCCTTTTATCCTGTGGCTGTGCCTGGTCTACATTCTTGCAGTCCTTCTATTCAGCTGACAGATGAAAACACAAAGGCAGGATCACTTGGGAAAATTCATGGGCTTGCAAGCATCCTACTTCATTTCTAGGCATTCTGTGGTCAATCACTGATCCCTACTAGGTCATATGATCCACCTAACTAAAAAGGTATCTGAGAGGGGTTTGATCATGTATTCTCTGCCACAAAAATGAAGGTAGAAGTGTTTTATTTTTTCTTAAAATTTGATATAAATCTCTATTTTATCTTATCTATAAAAATAAATCCAAAATTATTCAGAGCATAACTCTAAGCCATGGTCATAATTCATTCTTTTATTTCTTGCACAATGTTCACATGCACACCCCACTCAAAGACTCTCTCACTAATTGCTGTTGTTGACTAGAGCTCCAACCATTTTTTAAAATATTTTATTTATTTATTTATGTGAGAGAGCAAGAATGGGAGAAGGGAAGCAGAGGGAGGGAGAAGCAGACTTCCCACTGAGCAGGGAACCCAATGCTGTACTTAACCCCGGGACTCTGAGACCATGACCTGAGCCAAACCATGCACCCAATTTTATTTGACCCCTGGTAGTAGGGGTGGTGCCAAAGAGACCAGGATTTATGAAAATTGGTGTTAAAAACATTATTTCTTTATTTTTAATTTAAATTCAATTAACCAACATTTTATAATACATCATTAGTTTCAAATTTATCAGTTGCATATATCACCCAGTGCTTATCATATTACATGCCCTGTTTAATGCTCATCATCCAGTTACCCCATTCCCCACTCACCTCCCTCCAGCACTCCTCAGTTTGTTTCCTATAGTTAAGAATCTCTCATGGTTTTTCTCCCTTTCTGAGGACTTCTTCTTCAATTTGCCCTCCCTTACCATATAATCCCCTCAACTGTTTCTTATATTCTACATATGAATGAAGCCATATGATAATTTTCTTTCTCTGACTGACTAATTTTGCTCAGCATAATACCGTCCAGTTCCATCCACTCCAATGTAAATGGTGGGTATTCATCCTATCTGATGGCTGAGTAATATTCCATTGTACATATATACCACATCTTTATCCATTCATCTGTTGATGGATATCTCATCTTGTTCAACAGTTTGGCTATTGTGGACATTGCTGGTTCATATCCCTACATTTGTATCTTTGGTGTAAATACCAAGTAGTGCAATTGCTGGGTAGTGGGGTAGCTCTATTTTTAACTTTTTGAGGAACTCCATACTGTTTTTCAGAGTGCCTGTACCACCTTGCATTCCACCAAAGTGCAAGAGTGTTACCCTTTCTCTGCACCCTCACTGACACTTGTCATTTCCTGCCTTAGGGAAATTTTAAGTATTAGATACATAAAGTTACCAGCTAATATTTGAGAGAATGTGATAAATGGTCTACATTTAACCAACCAGCTTAAGATAAAATGAATATATCTGCATGTCTATATGCTTATCCATAATTCTATTCCTATCTGTCTATCTATCAAGATTAATGAATAAAGTAGTTAAATCTTTTTTATTTTTGATTCTGGTCACTTTAACACAAGCTGCCGCTTAGACCCAGACTGATACCTGTTCTCTGCAGACTTCTTTATTCACATAAAGCTGTCATTTGTAGCTTTGGTTTATTCCCATCTTTATGATGGAAGTTATGGCCATTCAGGAGTAAGATGAGTAACTCAAATTTACCCTTCATTTTTGACAATATAGGTCCCCTTCACTTTTTGTTGTATTGCAACACTTGTACTAATGTCTATTTCCAGAGATCAGATGTACACCTCACTTCTGTCTCGTGGTCTTCTGTTGTATACTTTGAGCCTGAACTAAAACATCTTACTCCTCCTGGTATTTTACTGGTATTAAGGTCCTAATACTATACTTCTAATGAGTATCTGACATTCTGCTACTTTAAAATAATCATTCCATTATGATCTGTGTGAAATTCAATTTACAGATATCACTGTCTGTTTGAATAGGCTTTCCCCAAATTGGACTTTCTTTATGCCTGCTAAAGTCAGCTATCCTGGTCACTACTCATTGTATTAAACTTCAAATTAATAAACTCCATCAGCCTCTGGTTCCTTAGGTTCAGACCCAATCTATGAGCCAGTCTAATTCTAAACTCTTCCATCTTCCAACCTTCCAGTTCTTGTGTGGGCCATTTATTTACTCAGGACTGTTTCAAGTCTCAGCTAAAAACACTGTCTGTGTGTGTGTGTGTGTGTGTGTGTCTGAGTGTTTGTGTGTTTACTGCATTTGATCATAAACCATTAAAAAGACTCATTAACTTGACTGCTTTTGCTCACTTATCTTTTGTGTTTATTTTCATTGAATATTTACTTGAATCATCTTAACTTTCTTTGGTACTTGTTAAATTAAGTTACATTTTATTGGTTGTGACTACTGATATCTTCCCTTGTTTGTTTATGTTATTAAAGTCAGGGCTTCAAAGAACTCTGGGGATATTAATTCCAGTTTGAACATGTAGTTGGGGCCACCCATGCAATTGTTTATTTCCTCAAACATATTAGTTTGCTACTGTATAGAGAGATGCCAGACATTTCTGAACCCAGACTAAAGGTTGCATAGCACCATGTAGACTTGGCTTTGGAAAACAAGGCAAGATCAAGGAGACCGAGATATCTGATTTGTTGATGTGTTGTAGTTCATCTCACATGATGAGCTAGAGATCCAGCAATATTGCTTCCATTGTTCCTGGTGATTGGACTGACCAAATTTTCAGGCTCATTACGGCTCCACTTAAAGCTTTACTCTGAGGAATCTAGATGAATAAACATGCTTCTTGAAAGCTTTGAAACTGTCAAAGATTTTGTGTGAAAACTTAGAATACACATCCTTGTTTTTGATCTGTTGCTCAGTGTGATTATTTTTTGTCATTTATATCTCCATACTCCCTCTCACTTAAAATTCTTAAGCCTGTGTATCCAACTTGTGTTGCATACAACTGAACTTCTATTTTCCCCACATTCACCCACCAAAATCAATCTATGTGATCTCTTTCCTGTTTATGTCCTTAATCACAGCACCACTACAGTATCTCCCTTCATCTCTATTGTTTCTTCACTCTCCCTTGAATACTGTCCCTCCCATTCTTTGTTAAGCAAGTCTATTCATCCTTGAGGCCTGAGAAAAAATTACACTGGCTCAGGAATGACTGTCTTTCATACCCCTTTTCTAAATCAAACTTCTGTGTTCAAATTGCTCATTTCATTCACAGCTTTTCTTCAAGTCATTTATTATACTTTAAAATAGTACTTATTACTGTTTGTAAAAATCTATTCTAAATCTTCCACACTAGAAATGGTGCCATGAGAATTAGTGTGTTTGCTTTTTTAAATCAAATCATTCTATCACGAATAATATGAGTACATAATGATTCACCAATGTGTTAAATGACAACATCTCAAACAGAACTTTGATATCATAATACCTAACCTTCTTCCGTAGCAGACATACCCCAATTCCTTCCTTTGCTCCATACTATACTCATATCCCTGCAGTTGTCCCTGTTCAAAAAAGGATTATCCATGGTAAATTACTAAAATCTGGGGTCAGTCTTCCTAATTACCTGCTGGTAGGTCCCACTAGCTGAACGCAATCAGATGCCAAAGAACAAGGGAGCCACTGATTTGTATTGGCAAATGCCAGTCTCCTGAGACATACAGAATGGTGGCAAAGAAGAAAAAATTGAACTCAAGGAAAAATGGCTATTTCTTTGTTCAGAAATCAAAAGACTTAAAAGTCCAATGGAACTGGGTGCAAATACCAAGTTCATTGCTTTCTCTCTGTAGATTTTGGATAGTTAATATAAATGCGTGAATAGATGTTCTCAGTTGTTTCTTATATGTATAAGCTATGTTAATGCCTGTCACATAGGGTTGTGATCAGGCCAGAAACCTTTTGTTCTAAAAGTTCCACATACAAGGATGCCTGACATAGAACATTTAATAAATGATAATTCACTTCCTTTCCCCTTTGAGCTAATGTTTTTTAACCTGGAAATATGAAGCAGTTGACCAGATCACACTAACTGATCAGAATGTTCAACTTATTAAGTGTCAGTACTTAGGATTGCCTGGTAAAATAGAAAAAATACAATGTATTTTTATTTGATAAATCTGGTTAGCTTAGTTGTACTCATAATTATTTCTTCAAGTGATTCATAATTACTTAAAAGTATGTATACAATAGGGCTCACATTTGAAAATTGTGATATATTTTTCTCTTGAACATGCTTACAGTGACAAAACATACTGATTTAAATCAGATAATTTTATAAAATATTTTAGAAAGAAGTTATTTAACATATTTAACATATTTCTATGTTATCAAATTCATACATAAAACATTAGGTACTGGGTAATTATCCTCCACTACAATACTTAAGTTACATTATCACATAACCAGACCTCAATTATGTAAGGATGATATTACAATTAAAGACTCCTTTTAAATAAATCTGAAATGTTTGCAGGAATAAGAATTCATTACATTTATATCATTGATTATAGAATGAAAATCACTTTAGTCAGTTATTAAACTATTACCCAAGCATTTATTAGGTTATACTTTAACTGAATATAGCTATTTGCTATATAGCTTTGTCCAATTAATAAGCAAAATATGTTGCAACTGGGACCAAAATCAAGATGAAGCCTATTCAGGGAAAAGGCACATTAAGATTAAAATTATCAAGAGAAAATGTTGCTTGTGCAATGTACCACATAACTGCATTGAGATTAAATTTTTCACTTGTAAGAAACAACAGATATTTTCCCCAACTTTCAAATAGGATCTTATAAAATGATGATTTGAAATGATTTACATTGCATCACTGATTTCTGGAATGACTATCATTCAAGAGATACTGTTCTCATAATAATTGTCTTCCTTAACAATAAATTGAAGGGATCCAAATGGTAGTGCATATACACTGAATACAGTCTTCAACTAAAGGTTGCAAGAGGTACTGAAGATTTGGTTTTGTTATGTAGAAGTTGATCATTTACCTGCCTGCTTCTTCTTAATATATTCATAAATATCAATTACTATTAAGTTAGGAAATCAAAGACAGCAAGCCTCAAATAATGTGACCTAAATAACACCGGATTTTATTTTTCCCTCACACAAATGTAGTTATTTCTCAGCCTGTATGGAAGCTGTACATGAACAGGAAAGGAGGCAATGTCTATCCTGTTTTATAATCTTAAGCACCCAACTTTCAACTCGTAGTCTAAGATGTTTGCTCTAACTCCATCCATCATGTCACCATCCTCTATCAGAAAGGAAGACAAGAGTAGGAGAAGGATGAATCACTCTCTTTAGGAACAATTCCCAGAAGTTACTCACAGCACTCCTACTTTTATCACAAGTGGCCCAGAAGTTAGTCACAGAGCCACTAGATTCAGTGTATCTGAGAAACTGGGGGATCTCTAGCCAGGTAGATATGGTGGTCAGCCATTCTCACTGTGGAAGAGGAGAATGAATATTAAAGCAGAAATAGTTTTCAGTTTCTGCTACATACCTGAACACTAAAAATGTTTTCAACTTGAGGTAGCAAGGTACAATGTTTGAGCTGGCTTTCCTCAGTAAAAGTTGGGTATATGTTTCCTAGTTTCTCTCCTAGGTATTTATACTTGCAAGCCTGCTTTGGAGTATGAAGGAGGGACACAAAAAACTCCTGAGTTAGCTACACTGAATCACTTTAAGTAGGGTTTCCACGGGCTTAAGAAAGGATACTTCCTTCTCTTCCTTTGTATGTTGCATGTCTGTAATTGAGACTTGGAACAGAATCCACACTGGTATCATCCTGAAGGTAAAGACCACACAGGGAGGTGCAAAAAGCCAAAATAACTAGAGAAGAATGAAGCTGGATCTTTCAACTACTATGGTTTGAGCTTCTTTATACCTGGGGATATACAATGATAACTTCTCTTAATGTAATGTTAGTCTAGTGCAATCAGAGTTTTCTGCTATTTGCATCCAAAACAATCTGGCTAGTATAAAGTCAAGTCAATACATTATGACTTTCCAATTTGATACTCCCATTCTCATTTGTTCTTGCTAATTCTTTCTCCTTCTGTTAAATGAAATAAAATATCTATCTAACATCTGGTACATGCAACTTCTAGAAGGGACAGTGTTATCTGTATATATATCTGTATATACAAATATATATGTATATATCTGCATACACACACACACACACACACACACACACAGCAACATTAACACTTTGCATAAAGATAACAATAGTCCAAGGGGGGTCTAAGTAAAAGGTAGAGAAATTTTGAACTAGCTGATTATATATTGTTTGTGGACAATGAGAATTTAAAGCTACAAAGGCTCATCATTACTCTGACCTATATCCTTAGAGTCAATTAAAATAATTTCTTGATTCATTTATTCTTCTCCTATCCCCCTACCCCCCCATGTTGCTTCTCCATGTCCTCATATCAGGGAGATCATATGATAGTTGTCTTTCTCCGATTGACTTATTTCACTAAGCATGATACGCTCTAGTTCCATCCACGTCGTCACAAATGGCATGATTTCATTTCTTTTGATGGCTGCATAGTATTCCATTGTGTATATATACCACTTCTTCTTTATCCATTCATCTGTTGATGGACATCTAGGTTCTTTCCATAGTCTGGCTATTGTAGACATTGCTGCTATAAACATTCGGGTACATGTGCCCCTTCGGATCACTATGTTTGTATCTTTAGGGTAAATACCCAGTAGTGCAATTGCTGGGTCATAGGGTAGTTCTATTTTCAACATTTTGAGGAACCTCCATGCTGTTTTCCAGAGTGGTTGCACCAGCTTGCATTCCCACCAACAGTGGAGGAGGGTTCCCCTTTCTCCACATCCTCGCCAGCATCTGTCATTTCCTGACTTGTTAATTTTAGCCATTCTGACTGGTGTGAGGTGGTATCTCATTGTGGTTTTGATTTGTATTTCCCTGATGCCAAGTGACGTGGAGCACTTTTTCATGTGTCTGTTGGCCATCTGGAATAAATGAAACAAGATGGGATTGGGAGGGAGACAAACCATAAATGACTCTTAATCTCACAAAACAAACTGGGGGTTGCTGGGGGGAGGTGGGATTGGGAGAGGGGGAGAGGGCTATGGACATTGGGGAGGGGAGGCAAACCATAAGAGACTATGTACTCTGAGAAACAACCTGAGGGTTTTGAAGGGTCAGGGGTGGGAGGTTGGGGGAACAGGTGGTGGGTAATGGGGAGGGCACGTTTTGCATGGAGCACTGGGTGTTGTGCAAAAAGAATGAATACTGTTACACTGAAAAAATAAATAAAATGAAACCCCCCCAAAAAAATAATAATAATAATTTCTTGAAAAAAGTACCGTGGCTGCCCCATTCACAGAGAAATGAATGTATTTTAAATGGAAGTTGAAGAATTTAGAAGAGGTTTTTTTTTTCTTGTTTTTGTTTTGTTTTGTTCTGTTTTTTAGCTAATGATCTCTTCAAGAAGCAGTAATAAGAGAAGTCTATGCCAGCCAAAAAAAGTGTGTTGTATCACCTGATGTTACTCCTTTGATTAATACTCCAAGAGACATTCATTCTCTGGTTCCTCCTGCTTCTTTTACTTCTTTACATTCCATATTTGATTTTTTCAATCTTTTCTCCTTCTTTCTTTCTCTTCCTCTATGGTTCTTCATTCCATTTCTATTTTCTCTACATGTGGCCAACATATGTCCATGCTGTTTTCTCTGCCTGCTCATATGGTGTCTATTCAATCTTCAAAACCAAATTCAAATAATGTTATACTTAATTCTCCTAAACTGAAACAATTGTCCAATCTCTTAACTCTCTTTACACTATCATGAACCCATCAGAGGCATATATCATCTTTTACATTGACTTAGATTTTGTCATTGGGATGTAAAAACTTTGAAACATAACAAATTATTGTATTCTGCTCAAAACTTAAGTACTGATATTGATTAAAATATTTTTTGTATAACAGTTTTTGTTCAAATTACAAATTTGCAAGTTTTATAATTTTACAATTAATTAATTTCATATCAAACTACTCTTCATTCCCATTTATCTTTTGACTATTTCCTTCCCTGAAGATTAATGGCTCTCAACAAAAACCCCTGCATAATTTTGATGGAAAGAGAATAAATGTTATTAGGGCAAAATCACCTGGCCTAGGAAATCTGTTTTCTCTGTTCTGCCTTTTCAGTATAAATCTTTATTTTCTTCCGTTGTGCATAACCTCTCTATCAGTTTCCTTATCTGTGAAATGTGTAGAGCCTGGAATTCAGGGTAATTGTTATCATTTGGGTTTTATAGTATAATAGTGAATGTTTCTTGAAGACTTCTTTTATGCCAGGCATTGTTTAAACCTTTACAAACGTCAACTTTTTTTTTTTTTTGGTGATATTGATTTATTTTAATTAATTAATTTATTTTTTTCAGCATAACAGTATTCATTGTTTTTGAACAACACCCGGTGCTCCATGCAATACGTGCCCTCCCTATTACCCACCACCTAGTTTCCCCAACCTCCCACCCCCCGCCCCTTCAAAACCCTCAGGTTGTTTTTCAGAGTCCATAGTCTCTTATGGTTTGCCTCCCCTTCCAATTTCCCTCAACTTCCTTCACCCCTCCATCTCCCAATGTCCTCCATGTCATTTGTTATGTTCCACAAATAAGTGAAGCCATATGATACTTGACTCTCTCTGCTTGACTTATTTTACTCAGCATAATCACTTCCAGTCCCGTCTATGTTGCAACAAAAGTTGGGTATTCATCCTTTCTTTTCTTTCTTTTTTTTTTTTTTTTTATAAGCATATAATGTATTTTTATCCCCAGGGGTACAGGTCTGTGAATCACCAGGTTTACACACTTCACAGCACTCACCATAGCACATACCCTCCCCAATGTCCATAACCCCCTCCCCCTCTCCCAACCCCACCTCCCTCCAGCAACCCCCAGTTTGTTTTGTGAGATTAAGAGTCATTTATGGTTTGTCTCCCTCCCAATCCCATCTTGTTTCATTTATTCTTCTCCTGTCCCCCTAACCCCCATGTTGCATCTCCACGGGTATCATGCTTAGTGAAATAAGTCAATCGGAGAAAGACAACTATTATACATCAACTGTTTTTAATCAATCCAGAAACACTTTCGGAGAAGTACTATTTTTATCTCCTTATGTGTATGAGGAACTAAACCTCAGTAATACTGACTTGCCCACAGTCATTAAGCAAGCTAATAGAGTCGAGTTTCAAATTCATGACCTCGGACTCCAGAGTTATGTTCTTAACCAAAATCTCAAATCTGCTTATTCATAAAGATGTTTTGATACATCATTGTACAAAAATATCAGAAATTCTTATTTATGTATGGCCCTTTGAAGGCCATGGCTGGTGACACAGTACAACTTAGGATCCTTGAGTATGTCATTGTGAAGCAGCTGGTATTTTTCTTGAATAATAAGGTGGTCTCTTTGTCATATTAATGCCATTGCTTCCTAACTCCTTTGATTATTCTTACTTGGTAGACGTGACATATAAGTGGCCCCAATAGGTCTACCATGCCTTTGTGAGGTATTAGAGACATATGGAAGAACTGTGAAACTCGGGTTTCCTTTCCTCATACCCATTATTTACTCCTATATCTTATGTAGTACTTGCTTCTGCTTCAGTAAAAAACAAAGATCAAGCAACTCAAGTCTGATCATTATTTGTGCCAGTTTAAAGACTCAAACACTCAATGATTGGATCCAGATGAGCCCCTTGAAATTCATTCAATTTCATTTGTGTCCAGCACTACTTCACATAGTCTTTGTTTTAAATAAAATTTATTGGTATCTGTACTCACTGGCTTATAATTTTATTACAGAGAACCCCACAATTGAGGAATATTTTGGCAAGATTACCAAGAAGCATATCTCCAAAACTAATATTTTACCTAAGACCCAATCCTGTAAGTCTAGCTATCTACCAGACCTTCCCACTTGGATGTCTCTACAGAACTTGAAAAATAAACCCAATTCAAAACTATACTCAACATTTCTACTCTTTTCCCTCCTCAATTGCCATTATTTTATTTTTCTGTTTTTTTTTTCCAATATTTGAAATCTTTGGCATTTAAATCCTCCTTCATCTTTGATCACAGAATCATAAAATATTATAAAGCACAAGGGATCATAGAGATAATCTAATCCAACCTAAAGTTTAGGAAAATCACGTTTTAACTAATTAATTATTAATTTGACAATGTCTACATTAAATAAGAGATTGCATTTGTTTTCTTCTCATTCTATTTCTGCTGCTACTATCATAAAAACCATTGCTTTAATTCTCACATAGATATTACTGCAATGATCACATGATTAATAGAGCTAGCTCCTCTTTCAATTATGAAAATAAAAAGTGATACCTAATGTTTCCCTCCTATAAATATATTATATGGCTTATTAACTTTCACAAATGTTGGATATAAAGTTATGTCAAAAGTGTTACTGATGCTGAATCTTCTTACATGGGAACATAAAGTGATACAAAAGACCTAGCTGGAAACATTGATTAGTTGAGATTAGAAATTATTATTTCAATGTTAACTAGAACAAGGATTATAACATAATTATAAAATGGTAGATGATAAGATGAATATGATTGCAAAATAAGACAGAGTGGAGGACTCCTTTATGAAAAACCAGGCAGTGGAAATGTATGAAGGAATTTATTGGTGAGGAAACGCTGGGTGAACAGACAATGACTGGCCATAGAAGAATCTGTTCGCTGGCACCTTGGTTAGAAATATCTCAAAGGACTGTCCAAACCCTAATATGAGCAATTAAAAAAAAAAAAAGTGTGGCAGGCAGAGAGGAGTGGCAGGCAGAGGGAGAAGCAGGATCCCTGCTGAGGAAGGAGCCAGATGCAGGACTCTGCCAGAACCCTGAGCTGATGCTTAACTAACTGAGCCACCCAGGCGTCCCAAGAGACACTCTTTAAATAGCTTCCAGAATATAAAGATTTGTCAAAAAAGAGAGGAGAGACACTGGAAGTGAAAGAAGTTTATTTTCTGGTTCCAGTGTGCCCTTTCATCAGACTATCTCCCTGGGACATACCTTCTCTAGCACCTGGTTCCCTACAACGCATGAAGACAGCAACACCCAGTGGCTGTCAACTTCATCTTGAACCTCTCTCATGTGGTTTTGTGGTAGGATGTCTCTGGACAGACACCCTCTTATGAATGGCTTTCCATTATACCCTAGAAAGTGGACTTCTTTCCAACCAAGGAGGGCATATTTCTAAAAGTTTCTGTCAATATAGCACTTCAGGATTTTCTCTGATATCCAATGAGCCATGTGCAACAAGGCGTGGATCCCATCCTGTTGGGGAGAAACCATCTTCTTGTGTGATCTAGTTTTGCCGTGTTTTGTGGTTTGTTTGTTTGTTTGTTTTTTCATTTTATTTTATTTTATTTGTTTTCAGTGTGCCAGCATTCTTCATTCATGCACCACACCCGGAGCTCCATACAATACACGTGCCCTCCCTAATACCCACCTCCCTCCCCTCCAAAACCTTCAGTTTCTTTCTTAGAGTCCACAGTCTCTCATGGTTTGTCTCCCCCTCTAATTTCCCCCAACTCACTTCCCTTCTCCATCTCCCAATGTCCTCCGTGTTATTCCTTATGCTCCACAAGTAAGTGAAACCATACGATAATTGGCTCTCTCTGTTTGGCTTATTTCACTCAGCATGATCTCCTCCAGTCCCATCCATGTTGATACAAAAGTTGGGTATTCATCTTTCTGATGGAGGCATAATACTCTATTGTATATGTGGACCATATCTTCTTTATCTGTTCATCTGTTGAAGGGCTTCTTGGCTCTCTCCACAGTTTAACAACTGTGACCATTGCTGCTATGAACGCTGGGGTACAGATGGCCCTTCTTTTCACTACATAAGTATCTTTGGGGTAAATACCCAGTAGTACAATTGCAGAGTCATATGGAATCTCTATTTTTAATTTCTTAAGGAATCTCCAAACTGTTTTCCAAAGTGGCCGCACCAACTAGCATTCCCACAAAGTGTAAGAGGGTTCCCCTTTCTCCACATCCTCTCCAACACATGCTATTTACTGTCTTGTAAATTTTGCCCATTCTAACTGGTGTAAGGTGGTATCTCAAGGTGATTTTGATTTGAATCTCCCTGATTAGCCATGGGTTTTGGAGACTACTTTCCTACTTGCATTTGCTAGTTCTGTACTCTGTAGAGCTTTTTTCATTTACTATTCTGCCCCTCATTACAGCAATCCCCTGTTATAGTGAATAATTCTGTACATTGGTGGGTTGAGCCGCTGCCTTCAGCTCAGGTCGTGATCTCGGGGTCCTGGGATCGAGTCCCGCGTCGGGGTCTCTGCTCAGCAGGGAGCCTGCTTCCCAATCTCTCTCTCTCTCTGCCTGCCTCTCTATCTACTTTGGATCTCTCTCTGTCAAATAAATAAAATAAAATCTTAAAAAAAAAAAAAAAGCTTTCTCTGTTCAAATTACTGTGTAGTTTTCTTTTCTTGGATTGAGCCCCAACTGATAGAGTTGTATTCAATATTGATTGTAAAATAAATTAAGAAACTCATTCCTTCAGTCTCTAGGTATTTAGAGTTTAAAAATTATTGGGACTTAATTATGCCTTAATTTTAAGACTTTACAATTTATATGAAGAGACTGAAGAGATATTTAAACTTGTTTTACCCAAAACACCAGTTTAACGAGGAAATTCAGGTAACTGAGCCCTTACTAACAAAAAATTATCACTGAATCCTAGCAACCTCCAGTCTTTTTAAATTTTTTTTTTAAATTTTTTTAAATTTTTTTTTTTTAAAGATTTTATTTATTTATTTGACAGAGAGAGAGATCACAAGTAGGCAGAGAGGCAGGCAGAGAGAGAGGAGGAAGCAGGCTTCCTGCAGAGCAGAGAGCCCGATGTGGGGCTCGATCCCAGAACCCTGAGATCATGACCTGAGCCGAAGGCAGTGGCTTAATCCACTGAGCCACCCAGGCGCCCCGCAACCTCCAGTCTTAACACTCTCACTCTCTCTCTCTCTCTCTCTCTCTCTATATATATATATATATGCGCCACTATTCAACAAAAATTTCTATTCTCTGAAGCATAGTAAAAAATGTGACTCTAAGTTATATTTTTTATGAAACCTATTGGCTATTATAATTCATTCACTCTCTGTGTCCTTTTCAAATAACTTCTTTCCTAACTATTAAAACAATATAGGCTCTTGTAAAAGGTTTTAAAATTAAGATCCAGATAAATTAAAAGTCATGTATAAACTCATTATTTAAAAATAACTAGTGTTAATATTTTGGGCTATTTATTCTTTATCTAGTATTAACATTTTGAGTTATTTCCTCTTTGTCATTCTGCAATTACTTCAGTGTTAGATTTGCACCTGTTGCTGCTCCCACTGAACAGATGCTCCCATTTATCCTGGCTTCTATTTTAGTGTCCCCTAGAGGCTACAGCTGATGTGGCAATCTGTTCTTGTCCTATCCCTGAAACTATGACCTGGTTCCATCAATGGCACTGCCATCATAGGGATAATGGCATGTCAGTATACTATAAATATTTTGGTACTTGATTCTTAAGTTTAAAAATTAAGAGACAGAAATGTCAGGGGAAAAAATAGTATAGATTCTCATCAACCACCCAGGAATAAACTTCCATTTTATTGAATTAATTTCTTTTAAAACAAAACTGTAACTATAGCAGTTAGTATAGAGAGTTAACATATAGAAAGAACAAGCTTGAGCTAACTCAGAGAGAAAAGAGATCCACTAATAATAAGAAAATATAAGAAAGACTCATGTGTGGGTTTTATCTGGCCTTAAAAGACGCCTTACCTTAAGGAAGCAGGGAGAGGTTGGAGAGTACTTAATAAAGGTACAGAAGAAGAACTGCACAAGTATTTCTTTAAGGATAATTAGTAGTCTTATATGGCCACAACCTGATATATGTAATTCAACCAAAACATTTTTCCTGTTCTGAAATAGATTATCAACACTTTCAATAATAGTTTTACAACATGGATAGCAAAGTGGGTCGATTAGCTGTCATAGCCATGATCATTGAGACAAAAGTATAAAACAATTCTAATCATTGTCAAAATACATTACTGTTTAGTTTCATAATACCTACTAAATTAGTAGTTTCTTCTTTTTTTAGTACATTCTTCTTTGATTAAAAAAAAGACAAAGGTTTAAAAATCACACATTGGAACCTCCCAAAAGAAAACACAGGAGAGAAGTTTCATGATATTTGATTTGAAAATAATTTCTTGGATATGACATCAAAAACACAGACCACAAAACCAAAAATAGACAAATAAGACTATAGCAAAGTTAAAAATTTTTATACATCTAAGGACACAATAACAGTGAAAATAAAATCTGTAGAATGTGAGAAATATTTGCAAATCATATATCTGGTAAGAGGATAATATCCAGAATATAAAAAGATGATCAAAAAATAGACAAAGGACTTGAATAGGCATTTCTCCAAAGATAATACATGAGCAGCCACCAAACATTTGAAAATATGCTCAGGATCACTAATCATCAGAGAAATAAAAAACAAAATCACAATGAGATGTCACCTCACTAATTGATAACTACTACCAAGTCAACAGAATATAACAGGTGCAAATGAGGATGTGGAAAAATTAGAACTCTGGTGCACCATTGGTGGGATTGTGAAATAGCATAAGTGCTATGGAAAATAGATGGAGTTTCCTCCAAAAGTCAGAAACAGAAATATATAGCCTATCAACCCCCACTTCTGGGTATATACTCTCCAAAATAAAAAAAGCAAAGCATTGAAGAAATCTTTGCACACCTATGTTCCAAGCAGCACTATTCACAATCACAAAGAGTTGGAATCAACAGAAGAGCTTGTTGATAGATGAATGAGTAAACCAAACACAATATATACCTATGATGGAATATTCTTTAGCTTAATACAGAAGAAAATCCTTTCAGGTGCTACAACATGCATAAACCTTGAGGAGATTATGTTAAGTGAAATAAGCCAGTCACAAGTAGACAAATGCTAAATGATTCTACTTATATAACCCACCTAAGGTAGTCAAAAACCATAAAAAGTAGAATGGTGGTTACCAAGGTGGAGGTGGGTAGAGGGAGGAAAAAGGAGTTGCTTCATAAGTATAGAGTTTCAGATTTTCAAGAAGAAAAGTTCTAGAGATGGTATTTCATACCAGTGTGAATACACTTAATACTATTAAGCTATGCACTTTAAAGTGGTTAATATGGTGATAATGTGTTTTTTCCCACAATTAAAAAAATGGGGGAAAAAATCACATATGTAGTGATATGTAAATAGTCTTGCAAAGGTAATCCAAGCCTCACATTTTGGGTATGATAGAACTGAGACAGCAGAAGGTGAGCGAGGGGGAGACCTAGGTATCTCATGTCATCCAACTCAATATGTCTTAAGTATCTACATCTGCTAACTTGACCCATTTGTGGTCTCTCTTCAGTCTCTACATCCAGCAGTGGAAATCTAACTCTCCTGAAGTTTGATGATGTATAAATACATGAAGTGAAAGTCAAGAGAGTAGATGTTGACCACGTAGATACCATTTATCTAAAAGGAGATGTTGACCAGGTAGATACCATTTATCTAAAAGGCTGGAACTCTAAGAAAACATTGGCATGATATTTTTTAATCACATATTTATATTAAGTACTCTCATTGACTTAAGTCTGTTGGTTATATTTATAAATGCAAATATTCAGATAATCCTCATCATTACAAATTTTAAAATAAAGGTAAAATTAAAGACAACTAAACACTTCCCTGTATATACCTCTGATATACAGAACACACATACACACACACATAATGTCTGATGGATTAACTTTTCATTTCAGCCCTAAGTAATGTCAAATACTATAAACTGCGTAGGAAATGCTAATATACAAAGACAAAGCTATGAAAATTGTAACTATCATTGCCATTTTCAAAGCATTACTGCCCCCTTTGTTTATCTGGCCAAAGACACTAACACTGTGAGGTACAAAGAACACAGATCAGGACTCACATCAAGGGTAGGAAAACAAAAGTCTGAAAGGGATCGTGTAGGTGATGAAAATACAAATTTTTCAAAAGAACTAGGAAGCACTTATAGAATTAGACTAGCAATATAGAGAAAATTTTTGCTTTAGAATCTCTTACTGAGCAACAGACATGTGCCAGGCAGGGAACTAATACCTATGGTTACAGAAATAAATAAAACTGCCAAGTCCATGGGAGATGAAAGAGTCAGGAACCCAAGCTCACTTTGAGGTCCCTGTTAATTTCTTACATCCAGAGAACATTTAGAAACAACATTATGAAGCAGTCTATATGTGAGACTCTAAAAATGGACAGAACAAGATAAATAAAAGAACTTTCATTTATGGTTTGTTTAGTTGTTTGTGTATCGTTTGTAGAGTTATTATAGTTTGGCATTATAAGTTTATTACTCCACAAACATCTATGATTGACCTTCTGTGTCCTAGTCATTTTGCTAGTCTCTGTCTGGAGACACAAAGAAAAAAGTAACTCAGGATAAAATAAATAAACAAACAAACAAATAAGTTATACTCATTGCTCTTAGAAAGCACAGGACAGTGGACAAATCTGATACATAAAGAGATAAACAGAATGCATTGTTGCGGAGTGGGGCAAATGGTGTGAAAAACAAAGGAAGGAAATACTACCTAGGGACCAGAAAAGGCAGCATAGAGGAAGTGATGCTTGAGCAGGGCCTTGGTGGAAACTTCTAAAGGCACAGGAACAGTGGAAACAAAATACAAGTCAAGACGATGGGCCCTAGAAAATTGTGGAAGCATCCCAAGGGTATAAAGTCTGGCCAGGTAGCTTGCAAGCATTCTGAGAACTTTCTATTTCAGCCCTAGGAAGGAAATCTCAATTTTCAGTGAATGCACATGAAGTTTCTTCTGATTATTTTATATTCAGTTAAAAATGGTAAACCTACTCTAAATAAAGCAGTGATTATTTTTTCTTCTCTTTGAATCTTGTGACCAGAAATGTTTAAGACAGGGGTGACACCTAGTTGAAGTTGTAGTGAAATGACCAGGTTTCAATGCCAGATACCAACCTGCTCTAGTCTTTCTTTCAACCCTGCTTAATATAAATCTTGACCTTTATAAGATTGGATAATGTACATTTCATGATGGGTATAAACCTATATATGGAGGACAGTGTGTTCGTCTATACTACCTTTTCTTCCAGTACACTGAATGCTGGAGGCCATGTAATGATTCCACAAATTCAAGATGAGGACGGGTAACAATACACCACCTTATGGCTTTTCGTACCAACGATCATACAACCTGATGATTTCATTTTCCCCCAAAGCTATGCATGTGACTAAAATTAGTTCGTGCATACTGAGCAAGCCCACAGCAACAAAGACACTAATAGAACAATTCTTTAAATGTTGTAAAATCGAAGAGCTTCGTTCATGGAGGTATGCTCTTTTCCATTAAAATTCCTTCAAAATTATAATATAACCCATTAAAATTCCTTGAAAAAGCAACATGTTGACCAGCATTGTCTCAGTGATTTTTAGCCTGATAATAGCTGCTGAAATAGAAAATACACTTTCCTGTAACAGTTGGCATTATAATGAATAATACTTTTTTAAGATTTTATGTATTTATTTGACAGAGAAAGACTTAGCGAGAAAGGGAACACAAGAAGGGGAGTGGGAGAGGGAGAAGCAGGCTTCTCACCCAGCAGGGAGCCCAATTCGAGTCTTGATCCTAGGACCCTGGGATCACGACCTGAGCTGAAGGCAGACGCTTAACGACAGAGCCACCCAACCACCGCAATTTAATGAATAATATTCTTTAAAAAAAAAAAAAGATTTTATTTATTTATTTGACAGAGAGAAAGAGATCACGAGTAGGCAGAGGGAGATAGGCAGAGGGAGAGGGGGAAGCAGGCCCCCTGCTGAGCAGAGAGCTGGATGCAGGGCTCCATCCCAGGATCTCAGGATCATGACCTGAGCTGAAGGCAGAGGCTTAACCCACTGAGTCACCAGGTGCCCCATGAATAATATTCTTAATGTAGAATGCTCTTTAATTTTCTATATCAAAAAAAAATAAAATATAATCTCATTTCTCATATTACAATGTAACTTTACTTTTCTTTAATCAGAGACTTAGTTAAGCGTATATGTAAAAACCTATTTCCCAAGACATATATGCTTATCTTTTGCAAAGATCACATTAAAAAACAAAAAGTTTAATCTGAAACTAACAAGAAAACTTAACGTTTCTAATGTTTCATAATTTTAGGAGAATTTCTTATGCCTAACCTTTACCCAAATGATACCTTTTCATCTTTGTAACAAAGGATGCCCAGCAGCATTTGGAGATAATTCACAAGTAAACAAGTGGTGTTTATCTAATCAACCATGTTTCCAGTTACAATTTCATTTTCATTGAAGGGGGAAAAGCTTCTTCCTGAATTTGAACCCTGCTTGCTTAGCATTTCTTGGAAATTAGAACAGACAGTTTGAGATCATGAATAACGACATGGGACAATAGAACTCTGTCACGTAAAAATTCAAAGCCAGGGGATGACAATCTCTGAATATGCTTTGGAGACTTGTTTTCTCATTAGGACCTGAGTTATTTTTATAATTCCCTCCAGGAACCATTTAGGACAGCACAAAGTTCAAAAGGAAGGCCAGCTTGTAAAGATACAGAAATTTTTTGAGTTTACTCCTATGAAAAGATCTCTCTGGAACCATTGTTATTTTAAGAGACAAATTGTTGCTGTAGAGAAGAATAAGGTCATATTAAATTAAAGAACATGATTCTAAAAAGATTTCATTATATACTAAAACGGTTTTTAAGAAATAGTCTCCTCTCTAGGTTAATGAAAAAAGCATTTTTACAAAAGTAGATTCTGCATTTTTTGAGCATGATTGCTCTATCAAGAAAAGAGAAATTGAAAAGAATATAAAGACTTGTTAATTAGAAAATAATAACTCTGGTAATTAGGGCTTTACACCCTCAAGCATTTTCAAATACCATGTCTGATGTAGGTAAAACAGATCTGGTATGGATTCTGCAAATGAGACCACACAGAATGTCTGTGACAAAGTTGGGATTAAGAGTTCTTGCCTCAGCAGAGACAGTCAATTATCATATGGTTTCACTTACTTGTGGAGCATAAGGAACAACACGGAAGACATTGGGAGATGGAGAGGAGAAGTGAGTTGGGAGAAATAGGAAGGGGAGATGAACCATGAGAGACTGTGGACTCTGAGAAACAAACTGAGGGTTTTGGAGGGGAGGGGAGTGGGGGGTTGGGTGAGCCTGGCGGTGGGTATTATGGAGGGCATGTATTGCATGGAGCACTGGGTGTGGTGCATAAACAATGAATTTTGGAACACTGAAAAAAAATTAAATTAAAAAAAAAAAAAAAAAGTTCTTGCCTCTTCTAACTCCAAAGGGTCAGGTCAGCTTTCTACCAGCTACACTTCATTCAAGAACTAATTTCAGGGCCTGGAGTAAAGGCATAGTTATGAAAATCAACAAACTGGTCATGCCTTTGTCTCACATGTTTCAATTATAAAAAGGCTTTGTGCGTTTTTTCTTTTTCCTTGAGAGTGATAAAAGTCCAAAGTAGGAAGGAACATATTGTTTCAAATAACAATAAGAATGGAAATAGATTTGTTTCTCACTTCCTGAATTTTCTCAAACCCAACTTTATTTTAATTATCTGATTCATTTCCCTTCCTAATTTAGAATGAAACGTGAAATTTATTTATAGTTTTGTTCAATGAAAATTAAGTCAGTAGATGGGTCAAGTTACCTATGACACCCTTTGCTTTCTTTTAGATGTTAATTTCTGTGGTCACATCATTTCCCAAGGAGGCAATTAGACCAAATTGATATATCATATTTTCCTCTGTGGAAATGCTTAACATACTTTAAGATCTGAAATTTTATGAATCTGAATTTATAAAAATAGTATCCCAATAGCTTGATAGAAAATGAATCAAATCTAATAGTGTAAACCAAGGTTTCTGTTTGGAAATCCTACTATTAATATTCAGAAGTGACCTGAATATCTTAACCACAATAGGAGGGAGGTATGGTTGTGGTGGTAGAGAGAAGGAAACATTATTGAAGTTAGCCAGCTAAAAATGTTATGGAATCTAGAAATTGTTCTGCCCTTATGATTGCCATCTTGTAAAAACTGTAAGCAGCAGTTAAAATCTGCTCACTCCTACATTGTTACATTAAAAATAGTAACACTGTTATGAATTAGCTGGGTCAGGTATTGAACTTGGAGGGCCTCATAGGTTGACTTGGCATCTTCCATCTCCTGAATAGAAATTAATATGTGTCATTTAAGAAATTGCATAGGAATATGTCTTTGGCAACAACCCCGTCCTATTTGCCGCACAGACCCCAAAATGCCATAATTTCACGTATAATGAGAGACTAACATGATCCAAGAATTTTGGACTGACGCCAACACCTAAGAGCTTGGTCAGGAAATATAAGGAATGTTGGATCAGAAAAGAACCTTAAAATTGCAGCTAAAAGTCATCTTGGTTTTACTGTGGAAAGGAGGCCATTATTAGACTGTGTCACAGAAATAAAAAGAAAACAAGTAAATATTAACTCCAAATATGTAATTTACTATTTATCTATCAATATTTTCCAGATTCATTACAGAATAAAGAGGATATGACCTTCACATCTGGAATATGTGATATTACTGGAGGATAGAAAGGGAGGATAAGGAAGTAAAATGATGCCCAAGTGTTTAAGTATGGATATTGGAAAAATAGTAATGGCATCAATGGAAATGATAAAGTTGGTAATCGTAAGTGGTTTGGAGGAGGAATATAATATATTTAAATTTAGATTTAGTGAGTTCAAGATAAGAAAGAGATTTTTTATTAATAAATAAAAATTTTATTTTTTATTTATTAACAGGTAAAAGACCTGTTTATTAATATTTAAGTGGAATATTTTAGGTAAGTTGCGATATGAAATTCCAGCTTTAGTGAGTTTTAAAGGAGAAGCACGCATTTAATGTCCTGAAAACAGATATGAGTATCACCATGTATTTCGTTAGCGGTAAAAAGTGAATCAGTGCTGGACTAGCCAGGCTTTTGGAAGTATCAGAATTATGAGGTCATAAATGAGTAAAATACAGACTGGATAAAGAGTAAAAATTAAGTAAGCACGCTGTGATTTTGTAGTCAAAGAAGTTAAAAAATGCATTCTTTATACCTATCTACTGAGTTTGAAGGACATGTTGAAGGTCAGTGGATTCAAGAATCACTATTGAATTTTGTTAGTGTGATTCCCACAAGATATGGATGAAAATAAGATTTTAAGGGGTTAAAGAGAGGCTACATTTTACAAAAAAAGTCAGTAGAAATAAACCACTAATATGACATATTTCACAGGAAAGAAAACTGGACGGCAGAATGAAGAGTAGTTAGTGCAATAAAACTCTGCTTTTAAAAAAGCATTTTTCTAATGTATTGTTTTTGAAGAGGAAAATTCAACTTCATTACACACAAAGACGAAAAATCCACGTTCACCAGAGAGATGAGAGTGTGCGAGCCAACAAGGCAACAGCCCTTAAACAATAAAATATTAGGTAATTTTTCTTTTCCTTCTCCAGAGAAAGCTCTTCTCCCACTCCTCTCGTCCTGCAGCGATGGGACCATCATGCGCCTCCCTCTGCATAGTCAGATGGATATTCTCCCATCACTATAGAGTAATATTTCCTTTGCTACAACCTAAACCACTCACATATTACACCGCGTTCCTCATGTTTCCCACAGCTCCAGATTTTCAGGTGCCTTGCCACATACCTCATGTAAATTCAGTTCCCCACAAAGTCATGTGGAACGTAGGTGCACACTTTTTTCATCATTTGCAATGATTTTAAGTATTGCCTTTTTTATAAAATTTACCTATAAAATACTATCTTTAAAAGTTGTGTTTTATCCTTTCCAATAGATTCTGTATCAGTTGACTGTTGCTGTATTTTTCAATAGTTAAACACACACACACACACACACACATATTGGCTTACAATATAATGAAACAAAACATTGGCGGGCAACCTATTAAAGGCCATTATAGAGACAAAGCCTGTGATAAAAATGTATGGTTATTTTCATACAAGGATGGAAGTTACAGCAGTCAAATCTATGAAGGATACTACTTCCCTTTGCTAGAATTTTACAACAGATGGCTTAAAGTTTTATTTTGTGGCAAGAATTTAATGTACCTTTCTGTGCTACTGTGTACGTCTATGACATTGGTTAGAGCCATATGCTTTGAAACCAAATAATCAAGTGGCAGAGTTCAAATTCAGTTTCGATTGTTGAGTCACCTGTTGTGAAAATTAAGTAACTTTTTTTTTAAAGATTTTATTTATTTATTTGTCAGAGAGAGAGAGGAGCTAGAGTGAGCACAAGCAGACAGAGTGGCAGGCAGAGGCAGAGGGAGAAGCAGGCTCCCTGCTGAGCAAGGAGCGGGATGTGGGACTGGATTCCAGTACGCTGAGATATGACCTGAGCCAAAGGCAGCCGCTTAACCAACTGAGCCACCCAGGCGTCCCTTAAGTAGCAATCCAAAGTTGATTCCAAAGGAATTTGCCATAAATTATTTATTTAACATATTATTTATTTAACATAAATATTGTGGTAAATACCATAAATATTACCATTTGATATTATGATAAAATATACTAATAGGATACTAACCAGCTTCAAAAATTTGTGTATATACAAGATAATATAAAGCCTTAGTAATCTGATTAAATATTTCATCAAATAGCACTGCAATAATTCTGTCATGTTTAAGAGAAAGAAGAGGATTTAAATCATGTCAGGAATATTGTTTGTACATTAAACAACTAGGTAATTTAACTATAGTGCATATCTTGCATATTTTGAGGGATGGACACCCTAGGAAGTGTGCTATCAGAACAGAAGAAAAGGGGCCATGTTTCAGAGAAAAATGATCAATTATCTTTTCTTTTCTTTTTAAAGATTTTATTTATTTATTTATTTGACAGACAGAGATCACAAATAGGCAGAGAGGCAGGCAGAGAGGAGGAAGCAGGCTCCTAGCTAAGCAGAGAGCCGGATGCGGGACTCGATCCCAGGACCCTGAGATCATGACCTGAGCTGAAGGCAGAGGCTTTAACCCACTGAACCACCCAGGCGCCCTCAATTACCTTTTCTATAATGGGTTTCATTTGTCATTAACCCCACTGTACAGGTCAGTCACCAGAAGGTATTTGTCTGATATACTAGCATTTAAAATGAATGTTTTTGCACTATAAACAAATAATTGGGTAGATGGAATCTGGGACCACTCTGTCAAATGATACCTATCTTTCTTAGAGAGCTATTGAATTCTTCTCTTTTTTTAAGATTTTATTTATTTATTTGACAGAGAGAGAGAGAGAGAGCAAGAGAGGGAACACGAGCAGGAGGAGTGGGAGAGGGAGAAGCAGGCTTCCCACTGAGCAGGGAGCCCGATGCAGTGTTCCATCCCAGCACCCTGAGATCATGACCTGAGTCAAAGGCAGATGCTTGACTGAGCCACCCAGGTGTCCCTGATAGTTATTAAATTCTAAAACCATGAAACTGAATGTTTGTTACAGCTCTTTTTTCATATTCTCTTGGTAATAACATACTATCTACACTTACTGATAACTTAAACTAATTCCTTCAGAGAGCTTATCCCTTGAGTATTTAATGAGGATTTTTAAACATCATGAAAAAAAAAGTTTAAAGTTGAGTTTAATAAGATGATAGCAGCATATTTTAAGATGCTTCTCAGCATGTTTAAATTGCATTTATTTCTATCAAATTATATACCGACCAGCCATAAATCTGACGGCTTTTCACCAGGCCCTAAAGTGAATAGTACCTGAGGTCCTCACTCTGGCCTCAGGACTCTCTGGTGCTGTAGTCCCAGGTCACCTCTCAGACTCCAAGTGCTGTCTCACTTGACTCCAACCAACAGCTCTTCCTGGCACATGAGCTCCAGGACAGTTCTGACTTTGTCAGCCAGGAAACTCAGCCACAAGAATATGAGTCACAGCTCCCTCTTCCTTCATATCTCAGCTCAACTGTTAGCTCTTCACTGATCTTTGCAGAACATCCTTCCTAAAATTGCATCCCATCCCTCTCCACGCCCTGCTTTGTTTTCGGAGTTGTCTATCATTGTCAGTATTATACATTCAGTGTTTAATCTTTCTCTCCCAACTACTCAAATGTCACACACACATGCACGCACACACACACTCATTAAAACCTGAATCACTGGGAAGTCTGGGTGGCTCAGTCAGTTGGGCATCTACCTTTAGCTCAGGTCATGATCCCAGTATCCTGGGATCAAGTCCCTTATTAGCTCCCTGCTCACTGGGGAACCTGCTTCTCCCTCAGCCTGCTGTTTGCCTTGTTTGTGCTCTATTTCTCTCTCTCTCTTGCTCTGTTTGACAAATAAACAAATAAAATCTTTAAACAAAACAAAACAAAAACCCTGAATCCTCTGTAAATCAGCACTCTACTCAGACAGGAAAACTAAATACACTGATCAGTATAGTGTTTGTATCTCTATGCTCCTGATTACTCTCAGGTTTTTGTTTTGCCTTATTTTGTTTTGTTGTGGTTTGTTCCTATAAGACAGTACCTTTCCTTAGCTTCTAATACAATTCTTGAAAGTCTTTCTTCCAAACGTTGTGATTACTCCTCTGCTACCACAAATCTTTCAGATCTGTTTTCAAAGTTGATCCTGATTCAGACAACATGACACCATGTTCACTGTTATGCCCTGGTACAAATTGCCATCATCTCTCAGTTGAATTACATTCCTTGAAGTGTTCTCTCTTCTTCAGTCCTTGCTTTCCTACCGTCTATTTCAAACAGAAAAGGCAAAATAAAGCTTTAAAAATAAGAGCTCAAGTGACTCTTCTGCTTGAAGTGTTTTTCCAGCTCACCCAGGTTAGAAACACAAAGCCTGACAGTGGCTTGTGTACAGAACCCCGCTCTCATTCTCTCCTGGATCTCATCTCTTCTCTCCTGCACCTGCTCTATCCTCCACCTGCTCTCTGCTCACCTGTTCGTTCTTCTGGGAACACAAGAGCTCCAGGTATTTTTCAGCCTCAGTTTCTGAACCTACTATTGTCCCCCTCCTGGATAGTCACACTGCTACATATTTCATCTACTTCAGATCTGTTACCTTCTGCATGAGGGTTTCCCTGACATTTATTCTAAAAATTCTGACCGCTTTTCTACTGGTGATGTCCCCTATCCTATTCCTTTAGCTGCTTTGCTTTTCTTCCTCACACTGACCACCTTCGACATAAAACATCTTACTTCTTTTATAGATTGTTAAGCTTCACCAGAAGAAGGGTTTTGGTCTGTGTTGTTTGCAGCTCAATCCCAAGATCTAGAAGAACGCTCAATAAATATTTGTTCAATAAATGAATAAAAGAAAAAAATCCCTTACTTAATGAAATCAAGAACTGTACTCAAGGCATTATACACTTAAAAGGAAACACACAACATTTCTAAAACCTTGTTATTCTATGATTGTTAATTCTAATATTCTGTGTATATCATGATCACAATTTTATTTGAAATTTATACTCTATGCTAAGACAAGCTAGATGGTAAATGTGTCTTTCATTAGTACATGAAACTTTATTAGGTTTCTCAAAAGTATGCTTCCCTCATTTTTATCTTCCTGGCAATCATTTAGTCAATGATAATAATTAATTGTGAGGGGGAAAAATACTGAAAGTAATTTTTTTTGTATTCTAACCATGATCTACAACAGTGATAATAATTAAATGTACAAATATCAGAAAATACTATATCAAAATAATTGCCTGATATAGTGTCTTTTTATTGGAGACATTTGTTTGCTTTTCTATCCATTGTAACCTTTGTTCTTGTTTGTTTGATTGTTACTTTTTTTAATGTCCTAAATTGTCTAGTGTTCCTTGCATTTAGATTTGCCATGTGACAGAGCTCCAGCCTTTGGAATGTGAACATTGTTATGCCCAATTTTGGGTCATGCTCTTAATAGGCAAGAGCATGTGCCCTCACTTTCCCTCTTTCCCATCCCATGGTCTGCAGTGCTGAAGCAGCAGGTGGTATGTGCATCTCCTCTGACTTTTCCAAAGAAGAGAAGAGTGGAGGTGATAGAAGAGCCTAATCTCTGATACCAAAATGCCCTGAAATATCTATCTGGATATGCACATGACGGAAAACCACAAGGATAACTTTTTATCAGCTAGTAATTGACAGTCTCCTGTAACAAGCTGAACTTATCCAAACTAATACAGTCCTGGACTAAAAGTCATGATTCAGGATTCTAGTCCTGTCTCTGATTACTATGAAGGTGATCATAATCAAGTATACTGACAGACTTTATTTCACTATTATTTAATTGTTTAATCAATCAAATATTGAATATATATGATATGCCAGTAAATGGATTCTCTACTGTGGAATATATTACATGTTCTATAAACAGGTTTTAACTAGGTAATACCATGCTCCTAGGATTAGAGAAGCTTTTGCACTCAGTGTTTAGTCCCCTTGGCAATGGCAGATACAGAACATAATTTATAGTGGGTAAAACCACATTGTGAAATGTGCGTGGACTTTGGAGTCAGATAAGTCATACTCATCAATCCAGATCTCCCACATTTAATTGTGTAACATTGGGCCAGTTGCTTTATCTTTTTGCAGAATTTTTTATCATGTTTAAATGCAGATAAATACTTATAGAGCTATTTCACAGAATGAATGAGATCACATATGCAGAACACTTTTCATAGTGCTTAGCAAAACCAGTGTTCATCATTACTATAATTATGTATTGTATTGACTTAATCTCCAAGGACTTAAAGTTGGAAAGAAATTTAGATAGTGAAATATATACAGTAGCACAAATATGTTGCTTGAATTCTACTAAAATACAGAATTTCCTCTCAGTCATATCTTTATGATTATGAGTCTTGGTTATAAATTGAATTGTTTTAATTCTGTATGTCCCAACAAATGTATGTTTAAAAAAGAAAGAAAGAAAGAAACCTACTCTTCTAGAATCATCAATTGCCTCCAGGCACCTGGGATATATAATCTGGAGCAATTATGCCATAAACTATAGTGAATTATCACACTTAACTCAAACAGGAAAGTTCACTCCTCTAGAGAATGGTATATGTATAACCTTGCCTCTGGAACTTTCCCATTCAAATTTTCACTAAACTAGTTCTCCAGTATGAGAGCACTTTATGAGTTATATAAGACATCTTTGACTATTTGTGAACACTTCTTCGAAACAAGGTCACAAGTTCCAGAGGTCTGGCCAAATTCCAAATTAAATAATGATATTTTACTCCACATACCAACATTTCCTCCACAGATAGAAAAACAGTGACTTCAACCCATCATCAAATGGGATTTGGAAAGTAATTTTATGTCCAAAGACAAGGTAGAGATAGAAACTAGATTCACAACCCAAAAAGCATTCCCTAAAGTGAGGAATAAGTATGTGCGCCAAAGAACAGAAGAATAAATCATGTTGAGAACCTTAATTAACCATATGGCCTACGAGCTGGCATTTGGAAGTTTCGACATGAAAGGAATCTAAAATATAAAGTTTCCAAAAGAGAGTTTTATGTCATGGAAAGGTGTTAAGACTCTTATTTAAAGAGTTTTTCCATTGGCTAAAGGGAAAGATTTGCCCGAGTAATGTGTTCATGACGAGAAAATTAATAACAAGGATGAAACCATTTTACCAGGAATGATTCAAGACTGCAGAGCCATGGGTACTCAAGTCGTTGTAACTGATACCACTACAAATGACTTATTTCCTCACATACGTCTTCAATTACATCCTCCATTTCTAATGAAAACAGGGTTCCTAGTGGACTCTTTTGTGCCACTTATTCAAGTTGTTTCTTACTAAATTCTAGTCCTAATCAATTATGATAATTTTATGAAAAGCCTTGAATAATGTTTCTGGTAAATAAAATGATTCCATTCCTAAGTAAGAGTGAATAATGATAGAAGAGCAGGGAAATGTTTAAATTGTTACAAAAGCAAATCATTGTTGTTTGTCTTCTGTAAGTTCCTATCTACTCTTTCAGAAAACAATCACATGAAAAGAGTCCATGAACAGAAACTATCTATATTCAAGTATTAAAATTACTAACGTGTTTGAGAAAACATTAGATTCTTTTGAATTTTATGTCAAAATGTAACAGATTTCTTATCAGTTTTGCCCTTGACACATACAGGTGCATTAACCACAATTGGTTTTAACATCAGAGTTCCAAGTATTTTATTCAGAAATGAAATTACGAATGCAATAAAAGTAGTAGATCTCAATCCCTAGTTCTTCCTTAAACTACGAACAACTTAAAAATCTAAAATAAATAGATAAAAATCACTTTTTAGTTTCAAAGTTTTGGAAGAACTTAGAACAATTCTAATAACTGGATGTCACTTCCAGAAAATATAAAATTAGAATACAGAGGTAAAAAACTGGGCATCAGCTATTTTTTTTTTTTTTAAACTCCCTAAGTGTGCCTCTTGGCATCTTGAATCAAAAATTACTGCTCTAAAGAATGCTTTATATTTAAAATATTTATACAGAGGCCAAGTTCCTGCTCCAAAAATCTAGTTAATTGTTAAGAAATGATAAAGGGTTCATGCTCTTGAAAACTATGGTGTGAACGGGGGTCTCTCCCACACCTTCCTAGTGACAGTTCCTAATAAACTCTTTGAACTTAAGTCTCCATGAAAGGGCAATGCAAAAATCCTTTTTATAACTGGAAATGAATCAGACAAGCTTCTCAGCTACTCCCTAACCAAATTCCAGGAAATCTCATATTATTTGGCCTATTTCCCCCCACTCCTGTTGTGACTTAATTCTGCTTCAGTCCTATCCAAATTGCCACTCTTAAACGATTTTGCTTAGCAAATAACTTTTCAAGCTAAATTATCAGTTCTTGTTAAAATGGCATTTTGGAGTCTGGAAAAATATTATTTTAATACTAAGTATCTCTCTAGTAATTCAATTATTTGGGATTTTTCTCGTATGTGTGAAAAGAGTATTTAGCTCCAAGAACAGAATTCTAAGGTAGGGTAATTTTGCTTTTTTTTTTTTTTTTTTTGGTGAGTATTTTAATTTAAAGTTCAAAACAAATTCAGCAGATTAGAATCCCAGATTAACAGGAATTTGTATATGATCCCCATTTTTATTATTAAAAAGTGAAATTAAGTCATCAAATTTCTTTTCAGAAGACACCTTTCTAGCTAAAGTAGCTATGAGGAATGGACAAACCATTTGCTTGCTTAGTTCTTTAACAGTAAAAACTGTACAAATGGTGTGCCTGGGTGGCTGAGTGGGTTAAGCCTCTGCCTTCAGCTCAGGTCATGGTCTCAGGGTCCTGGGATCAAGCCCCACATGAGGCTCTCTGATCGGCAGGGAGCCTGCTTCCCCCTCTCTCCCTGACTGCCTCTCTGCCTACTTGTGATCTCTTTCTCTCTTTCAAATAAATAAATAAAATCTTTAAAAAAAATAACCTATACAAATGCTTTAGCTAAGGCTTTCCTCCTGCCTGTGTTTCTAGAATGTTTCTCACCTGAGGCAGCATTTCTGGTGTTTCAACAACGTATGTGAAAGTAACCATCTAAAAACACTCTTAACTTTATTCTCATCTTTGCCCTGCTCCTTCTTTTATTCAAATAATGCTTTATTTATTTATTTTTTTATTGTGTCATGTTAGTCACCATACAGTACATCATTAGTTTTTGATGTTGTGTTCTATGATTCATGTTTATGTATAACAACTAATGCTTTTTTAAGCATTTCTATATATGGAGCATGGTAGATATAGACAAAAACACAACAGAAAAAAAAGACCTTCTTTTTAGAGCTTATATTCTTAAGGGATAGAATGAAAGCAAACATTGTAAGTTTTGGATACCAAATGGAAGTGCTAAAAGCTAAATAGAAGCAGAAAAGGATATTAGGAAATTTGGAGAATGTATGTGGTACTCACAGTGCAGTACTGAACTTTAGTGAGGACTCATTGAAAATTAAAATTTAAATAAAGAATTGAAATAGAGAAGCGAGGGATGCCTTGGCTATCTGGGGAAAAGAGGCTCCATGGTAAAGTATGGTAAAACGGTTTGAGGCAGATACAAGACAAGTTTCAAAAGAGATGAGGGCAGAAAACATGGGGCTGATCATGGAGGATCTTTTGACTAATAATAAGAAATTTGGTTTTGAAGTGGTATAGGAAACCAGTAGATTGAAGAATGGAGCCAAGTGATCTGATGTGGCTTGTCAGGATTGTGTCAGCTAATATACTGAGATAAGAAAGTGTTAGCCTTGGGCATGAGTACAGGGAAAAGTTAAGAGTTAAAAACAGAAATAAAAGGGCTGAGATGGCGTGTGCATGCATCTAAATTTCTTTAGGAACATTTTCATCTGAAGTTTAATACAAACACAGGAAACTGCCGAGATCATAAATGATCAACTGGGAAGATTTTCCAAGTAAACACAAAAATGTCTCAATCAATAACCCAGAACCAGTGTGACTAGCATCACCAAATCCTCCTCTATCCCCCCTAGAAGTATCCCCTCCTTGCTTGCCCAGATGTAACCACTGTCCTAACTTGTAATGACATGTATTGGTTTTATAAGGTTTGTTTGTTTGTTTTTAACATTTTGCAAATGAAATCATACAGTTTGAACTGTTTTCTCTCTGGAATTTTTTGCTCACATTATATGTGTGAAACTCGTCCTTCTTACTGTATGGTGTAAGAGTTTGCTTACTTGATGCAACTGTAGTTTCATGTAGTCATGCAAATGATGCTTCCTTATTAACCTTGTATTCAGAAGATTGCTAAACTTACTAATTCTAATTAATCAATAGGTTCTTTTGGATTTTCTAGGTAAAACCAAAGTTACCTATAAAATTTAAAGTTGAGGGGTGCCTGGGTGGCTGATTTGGTTAAGTGTCTGTCTTCAGCTCAGGTCGTGATCCCAGAGTCCTGGAATGGAACCTCTCAGAGCATCGCACTGGGCTACCTGCTCAGCGGGGAGCCTGCTTCTCCTTCTCCCCCTACTTGTGCTCTCCCGCTCTCTCTGTCTTTGTCAAATAAATAAATAAATACACAAACTTAGAAAAAAAAGTTGACAACTGACAATTTTGTTTCTGTTTTACCATCTTTAGAGCTTTAATTTACTTTCTTGCTCTTCCCAAAGAGAGGTTCCAAAGAATGTTGAAAACAAATGGATAGAAGGTGTCCTTGTCTCATTTCTAATTAGATAAAGAGTTCAATATTTCGGTAGTAAGCATGATAATTATGCTAGTTTTTATTTATTATGCATTTATTTATTTTTATTAACATATAATGTATTATTTGCGTCAGGGGTACAGGTCTGTGTGAATCATCAGTCTTAACACAATTCACAGCACTCACCATAGCACATACCCTTCCCAATGTCCATAACCAAGCCACCCTCTTCCCTGATCCCCATCCTCAGCAGCCCTCATTTGTTTCCTGTGATTAAGAATCTCTTATGTTTTTCTCCCTCCCTGGTCCCATCTTGTTTCATTTTTTTCTGTCCCTTACCCCCTATGACCCCCTAGCCTGCCTCTCAAATTCCTCATATTAGAGAGATCACTCAATTGTTGATAGCAGCAATTTCCACAATAGCCAAACTACAGAAAGAACCTAGATGTCCATCAACAGATGAATGGATAAAGAAGATGTGGTTTGTTTTTAAATATATATGTCAAATTAAATTTTTTTCTTCTATTTCAATTTTATTACATAAGTTTACAATAGCTGAGAGTAAAATTTTATCATCTGTGATTTTATCAAATGATTCTTCTCTCATTCTCTTAATGCATTGAATTTCATTGATTCTCAAATGTTAAACCAACCTTGCATTCTTTGAACAAACTCTACTTAATAATGAAAGCTGTTGTTCATTTTATATTGCTGCATTTGTTTTGCCTATCTTTTGTTTAGGCTTTTTTTTTTTAAGATTTTATTTATTTATTTGATAGATGGAGATCACAAGTAGACAGAGAGGCAGGCAGAGAGAGAGGAAGGGAAATAAGCTCTGTGCTGAGCAGAGAGCCCGATGTGGGGCTCGATCCCAGGACCCTGGGATCATGACCTGAGCCGAAGGCAGAGGCTTTAACCCACTGAGCCACCCAGGTGCCCTAGGCTATTTTTATACATGTTCATAAAAGAGGTTGGTTTATAAATTTGCTTTCCTATAATGCTCTTATCTGGTTTGTGGAAGCACAAAACCTCATAAAACAAATTGAGATGTATATATTTTTTCTCTTCTTTAGAAACTTTTAATCCATGTGGATTGGTGCTATATTTTTCCTTAAGTATTTAAAAGAATGTACTTACATAGCCATCTGCACATAGGATTCTCTTGGGACAAAGGTTTTAAACTATGGACTCAATTTCTTTAACAGATCTAGAAATAATCATATTTTTATTCATTCTTACCTTACCTTTGATAAATTTATTGTGTTTTCTAGGAATCTGCCTATTTCATCTAAAATTTCTAATTTATTGGCACAAATGTGTGGGCATTAATAACACTACTAAATATTCAACTTTTATAAAATATATTTCTTTACATAAACTTATGTTCTTGGGTTGGCCTCCTGGTTATTCTTAGGTAACCAGTATATAGTTTCAGCCTCTGTATATGGCCTTGCAGGCTGAGTATTATACAACCCCAGGGGATAGTATTGATAATGGACTACAATGTTAGCTCTGGTATAGGGTCACATTACCTGATGGTCAGAGTTAAGATAATAAGTGGGGTGTGTTTCAGCAGGGTCGCCATCTCCAGCTTTTCCACCATGCTTGCATGGGTAAATCCCAGGGCTCTGGACCAGCTTAAATTCAATGCTGGGTTGACTGCATAAAGATCCATCACTTTCTCCCACCTAGCTGTTGCCAGAAAGACCAACATGACAGGCTATGGACACTGAATAAATCTTACAAAATGGCACCAATTTGGCACTAGTTCTTTGCTTATAAACACCATTGTTTTATACCCTAGAGAGAGAAGCATGTGAGTAGTGGGCTTCCAGTACTAACCTTCACCTGAAATTTCTTATGACAATAAATAGCCAACATTTTATAAAATGTATTGCTCTTTATTTGGCTAAAACTAGAATATTTAAAAATTACATATAAAGAAGATAATGACTTTAAAAATTGTATTTTAACAATGGCTAGGAGTTATCTGCTAATAAACATATTGTCAGAAGGTGTTTGGTATATGGGAGACAGATTGAAGTCTTTTTTGCAAAAACATTATTATATTAAGTAATCGTTTTATACAGAAGAGGATTTACAAGCAAGACTAGTTGTGCAAGGATTGCAAAATGTTTCCACTTTGTAATTGTCACCAAAGAGGGGGGGATCTTTTAAATAAGAATCTGAATAATTTTTGGCTTTAAAATTAAGAAGTCAGGGAAGGGATGCTTATTTATTTAATCAACTGACATTTATTGATCAACTGTGGCAGAGAACACAGCACTCAAAGTTTTCATTCCTCTATAACACTCTCTTTGACTGCAAACGTTGGTATCACAGCTGGTTTGCTTTTATTTCATTATCCACTGTGACCACTTCCAGAAATGTTAACACAGTCAGAATCAAACAGGAAAACCCCACTCCAAGAGCATGAAAACTGATGCAAGAGTTGAATGGGAAACCAACACTGGGGTCATCCATTTTTACACTTCAGCACATCAAAAACTTATTCACAGGACGTTCTACAAAATTCTTGCCTATTGCTCACCAAAACTGTTAAGGTCATCAAAATCAAGGAAAATCTGAGGAACTGTCACAGCCAAGAGGAATCTACAGAGACATGACTAAATATAATGTGGTATCTTGGATGGGGTCCTGGCACAGAAAAAAATTACTTAGATAAAGAAAAATCAATCAGAATCAAATATGAATTATAGTTCATAACAATGTATCATCATTGCCTCATTTATAATGAGAGATATATCCTACTAGTGGAATATGATAATAAAAGGGGAAACTGGGTGTGGGGTCTATTGGAACGATCTGTACTCTTTCACAACTTTTCTGGAAATCCAAATAAATTCTGAAATTAAAAAAATACTTAAAAATAATAGACAAGTATACTCACTGAAACCAAATTTAAATTAACTTTGTCTCAAATTCTACAACATTATTATGCATTTATTTAATGTATTATCTGATTATGGTAACTTTTTATTGCTCAGTCTATCATTTTATATATACTAACAACAGAGCAACTCATGATTATATATTTAAATGTTTGGCTTGACGGGGCGCCTGGGTGGCTCAGTTGGTTAAGTGACTGCCTTTGGCTCAGGTCATGATCCTGGAGTCCCAGGATTGAGACCCACTCCACCAGGAGTCTGCTTCTCCCTCTGACATTCTCCTCTTTCATGCTCGCTCTCACCCTCTCTCTCTTTCAAACAAATAAAAAAAATATTTTTTAAAAAATAATAAAATAAATGTTTGGCTGGACTGATGTTTAACATGAATTCAGTGCATCCATTATCTCACTGAGCATCTACATTGTGCAAGAAAATGTATTCTAAATGGTTTGGTAAATACCCTGGTAAATCAGAAATGAATCTCTCTTTAATCTAGTAGATTAAATCTAGTAGATTAGATTTATTATTAGATTAAATCTAGTAGTAAATCTAGTAGAGGTCATAAGACACACACAAAATCTGTAATTCAACGCTAGAAGCAGTATGACAAGGGGATGCTCTAATGTATTGTTCAGATCCTGCATTTAGGACAGAGGCATTCCTTCCAGGAGCCCGTTGTATCAGTGAAATTTTTAGGGTCCAGTGATCTTGGGCATGCCAAGATATGTCTTCCAAAGAAAAGAGAAAATCATTGTGTCTTGGCAACTCTCAGCACTAAAAAAGAAACATAAAGCTTTCTAGGCACCTTTGGTTTTGGAGATGCCATATGCTACACTTAAGAATACTACTCTAAACCTTTTTTTTTTTTTTAAAGATTTTATTTATTTATTTGACAGATAGAGATCACAACTAGGCAGAGAGGCAGGTAGAGAAAGAGAGAGGAGGGAAGCAGGCTCCCCGCCAAGCAGAGAGCCCGATGAGGGGCTCAATCCCAGGACACTGAGATCATGACCTGAGCCGAAGGCAGAGGCTTAACCCACTGAGCAACCAAGGTGCTCCTACTCTAAACTTTTTATGGAAGACTGACAGCTTTGAGTGGACCAGAAGAGAAAAGAACCTTCAGTGGGTGGTGGACAAATAGCCCTGCCAAACATTTATATGGCCTGACAGTTCCTATTATTCTAGAGGTACCTGTGGTGAAGAAGGATATGTGGTAAGGTCTAGTTTCAATAAGAAAATAAAAATATAGACCATCCTAGCATTCTATAGGAATTCTATATGAAGTAGGAAACTTCATACCATTTGAAAAATAGCTTTTGATGTGCTCCTGAGATCTGTGGAGACCCAATGGCCATGGACAGCTAGTGGCCATGCTAGAAAAGCTGCTCAACACAAGGTGTGCTCATTCAGAGCAACTCCTCATAACATTGGATAGATTCAGTGACAATTCATCAGAAGATGAAAGTGATGCTTACAGGATCATCAGAAGTAGAGACAGAGGAGGTATAAGTAAGATGTACAATAGGTAGTCCAGCCAACCAGAAGTGAACTATAGGTGTGCCTGGGTGGTTCATCCAGTTAAGTGTCTGTCTTCGGCTCAGGTCATGATTTTGGCATCCTGGGATGGAGCCCCATGTCGGGCTTCCTGCTCAGCCAGGAACCTGCTTCTCCCTCTGCTTGCTGCTCCCCCTACTTGTGCTCTCTCTGTCTCCCTCTGCCAAATAAATAAGCAAAAAGAAAAGAAAAGAAAAAAAAGAAAAATGAATGAAATATATCACCAATCTATACTAGGGCATCCTCCTCAGTTCATATGTGCAGAACTAAACAATAAAAATGAAAATAATCCAAGAAAGATTAGGGAAGATTCCTTTGTCTAAACAAGACATGTCTGAGATTTGTACATGTATATTGAATATTAATTGGATTTGAATATTAATTACACTCTTCCATTTTTTAATGCAAGAGCTAACAGCCAACCTGCTATTAAATAGATTCCTTTGTCCTTCACATTAAAGGGTATATTTCAAAAGTAATGTTTTTATATGATTATTTAAAAATACAGATTTCAGCATCATAACTTAAAGGAATTAGTATGAAGTCAGGGGTGCACTAGGCTGAGTTGAATAGGCAGTGTAATGGAGATTCTGGTGTTTCTAGAAACAAATGCCACACCCTCCTTTTTCTCATCCTCAGAGTAGTGCCAGGCATCATGCGATGTGGATGAACCCCATATTACACTAAGTGAAAACAATGTACATTTTAAGACTGAAAGGCGAGTCTCATTCTTATAAAGTGTACATTGAAGAAAGAATGAATTTGAACTACTTAGGAGAAGGAGGCTGCATCCATTATTTTAACAACTGAGAGTGACATTGAGCATAATGGTGAAAGAGAAGGTCTGAGTGCTCCTCCTCTGTGGAAATACCAATTTAAGAACCATTCACAGATGAAAATATTTTTTATGAATGCTCCAGAGACCACATGAGAAATTTCAGCTCCTTGTGGCACGCAAAGGTTGAAATTTGCCACTTCTGTCAACTGTCCTCTTACAGCTCAGGGCCCAGAGAGACCCTGGGGAACCCACATTTTGTCCTGAAGGAGAAAGAAAATAACATGAGCATCTGCTTTCCCCAGCTTTTCCAGCTGCTGCTCAAGAGACCCACTTCTTGTCTCTTAACGCAGAATGCTGAGGAAACTGACCTAGTTCGGATCATCTGGGGACAGTTGAGAGCAAGGAAAAGGGTGTGGGCTCACATTAACGGGAGCGTGGATATCAACTGAACCATGCACCTCGTCAGTCTGTCCGTCTGCCGGCCCAGCTAGGACCGTGGCAGCCGGCCCTAGCGCTTCCCTGCTGGCCCCTGATTCCCCCAGAGCCCTGGCAACATCTCTCACACCTCTGCAGATGGCACACCCATCTCAGCAACCAGTTCAGTCCTGCAGGACTGGGAGAAGGTGTGTCACCCTGACACTGCTGTTTCAGGAAGGAGGGAGAAAAGTAGGGCATGTGTCCATCATCTTAGGATCAAAGTGCACTGCCCTAGGGAAAAGGGCCAGATGACTCTTAGCATTGGCATGACTTTGCAGAGTGAGGAGAGGGTGCACAATACTAAGACATCTCTTTTGGGGGAAATGGAGAGCAGTGCAACTTGCACTCAGTTCCCTGGCATTTCAGGGCACTTTCCTAGGGAAAAGCAATGGGCAGCTCTCAGCACTTGGCACAGTTCTCTGGGACTGAAAGAAGGCACACAATTCTAAGACTTCCTTGACAGGAAAGAGCAAGAGCAGTAGAGTAGGTACATCAGCAGAAAAGGTTTGAGACACCTCAAGAACGTCCAGGTAGACTGACTGGTGAAGGTATTTCCCTCTCAAAGCCAGTCCCTAAAGATTAGTAGAGGTGACTTATTCACTGAATGCACAGGCATCAGTGCAAGGCAAAACAAACAAACAAACAAACAAACAACAACAACAAAAAAAAAAAACAGGAAGAATCAAGTTACTTCTATCTGAAGTGATCTATAAATTCAATACAATCACTACCAAATCCCAATGGCATTTTTTACAGAAATGGAAATAACATTCTAAAATTCATGTAGAACCACAAAATGCCCTGAATAGCCAAAGGAACCTCAAACAAACAAAAAAAAAAAGCTGGAGCATAATTGATTATCTAGAGCATAATTAATTACTCTCTGATTTTTAAAATTTATTACAAAGTTCCAGTTGCCAAAACAGTACATACTACCATAAAAACAGACATCTAGACCAGTGGTACAGAATAGATAGCCCAGAAATAATCTCACACACATACCGTCAGCTGATCCTCAACAGTGTTCCAAGAATACACAATAAGGAAAGGATAGTCTCTTCAATAAATGGTGTTGGAAAAAATTAAATATCTACATGCACAAACTGAAATTAGACCCTTAGACTATACACAAAAATAAGCTCAAAACAGATTAAAGATTTAAATCTAATACCTAAAATTCCTAGAAAATTCCTAGTTAAAAGTTCTTTGACATTAGGCTTGGCTAATGGATATGACACCAACAGCCACAAATGAAGTGGTATTTCATCAAACTAAAAGCGCCTTACAGCAAAGGGAACCATCAATAAAAAGGCAACGTATGAGATGGGAGAAAAGATCTGCAAACCATATACATGATAGATAAGTGGTTAATATCCAAAACATACAAGAAACTCAAACAACCTAATAGCAAAGAAACCAATAACCCAATTAAAAAATAGGCAAAGAACCTGATTAGTCATTTTTCCAAAGAAGATATACAACTTGCCAACAGACACATGAAAATGTGTTCACCACTAATAATAAGGGAAATGCAACTCAAAAAAACCACCATGAGATTTCACTCCACATGTATTAGAGTAGCTATTATCAAGAAAATTAAAAAAAAAAATAACACAGTAGATGAGGATGTAGAGAGAAAGAAACCCTCGTGCATTGTTGATGGGAATATAAATTGGAGCTACCGATATAGAAAATAGTATGGAGTTTCCTCAAAAAATTAAAATAGAACCAACAACATATGATTGTGCAACCTCATTTCTGGATAGATATCTCAAAGAACTAAACTCAGGACTTTGAAGAGTTTTCCACACCCCCATGTTCATTGCAACATCATTCACAATAGCCAAGATATAAAAGCAACCTAAATGTTCTTCAGGGGTTAAATGGATAAAGAAACTGTGGTATTTACATCCAATGGAACACTATTCTACCTTAGAAAAAAAGGAAGTCCTACCATTTGTGACAAATGGATGAAAGTTCAGGACATCATTGATGAGGGAACAGAAGGCTGCCTGAGCACAAAGCAAAAGCTGACATCCTGTAACCTTCCACCATAAGTGACATTGTCTAGGAATCTCCCAACTATCTTAATGTTAATACTTTGCTAGAGGGAAAATCCTTGACAATGACAAGACTTCTGGTATCTGGTATCTTATAGGTCCTCTGTAGCATATGAAAGTTCTATTCAAACCTCCCTTTTTCCTTACCTCCCCCAACCCCAGGTGAGGTACTTAACCTGCCACCCCTCACAAGCCCAGGGCAGCAGCTCTTTCTGGACACCTGTTCTGTCCCCGTGCTTTAATAAACCATGAGACACTGTGGACTCTGAGAAACAAACTGAGGGTTTTGGAGGGGAAGGGATGGGAGGTTGGATAAGCCTGGTGGTGGGTATTAAGGAGGGCATGTATTGTATAGAGCACTCGGTGTGGTGCATAAACAATGAATGCTGAAACACTGAAAAGAAATAAAATAAAACGGAAAAAAATAATAAACCACCATTTTGCACAAAGATGTCTCAAGAATTCTTTCTTGGCCATCGGCTATGGACTCCACCCCACTGACCTCAACTATATTCTAAAAATTCATCATCATGGTAAATGAAATAAACTAGACACAGAAGAACAAACTCTGTATGATCCCATTATATGAGGAATCTAAAATAATCAAACTCATAGAATCACACAGTAGAAGGGTGGTCAGCAGGACCTGGAGGGAGGGGGATATGGAGAGGTGTTAGCCAAATTTTCAGTTATGCACCATGAATAAATCCTAGAGATCTCATGTATGATGTAGAGTTTACAGTTAATGATACTATTGGTATATATACTTAAAATTTTGCTAAGAGGGTAGTTCTTATTTAAAAAATAAAATAATTTAATTTTAAAAAAGGTGGAAGGAAACTTTGGGAGGAAATAGATAAGCATATGGCTTTGATGTATACTTATCTCTCAGCTTATCAAGTTGCATGGCTTAAATATGTACAGCTCTTATGTTGAGCTATGTGAGTCATATCTCAAGAAAGTGTGTGTGTGTTTGTGTGGTTTTTGGGTTTTTTGTTTGTTTGTTTGTTTCTGCCATATAACCTGGAGTTTTATTTATAGTATTTACTTATTTTTATTTTGCATCTTTTTTTAAATTAACATATAATGTATTATTAGCCCCAGGGGTACAGGTGTGTGAATCGCCAGGTTTACACACTTCACAGCACTCACCATAGCACATACCTTCCCCAATGTCCTAACTCCACCACCCTTTCCTGGCCCCTCTCCCCTGGCAACCCTCAGTTTGTGTTTGTGTTTTTAAGTAAACATAAAGAACTCTTCATGGTGGCGGGGCGAGGTGCCTGGCTGGCTCAGTCAGTTAATTGTCTGCCTTAGGCTCCATTAAGATCCTGGACTCCTGGGGTGGAGGCTCCCTGCCCAGTGGGGAATCTGCCTCTCCCTCTGTCCTTCACCCTGCTCTCACTCCTCTCTCTCTCAAGTAAATAAAATCTTTAAAAAGAAAAAAAGATAAATTGTTCATTAGGTATGTATTGAAGAACGGGAAAGGTAAAAAGTTAGAAGGTGTTTCAGAGACAGCAACCTTAGGAAGAAACCGTTGTCCTTGAGGCTGGGAGTACAAAGAGAAGAATTTGAAGTTATTGAATTTAGAAGCTTGGTGAGGGCCCTCCCCCTACCCCCACCCTCAGAGAGCTGAAACTCAGCCCGCTGAGCAAGAAGCATCCTTTGGCAGCCTATGGCATCTCAGGGGGAACAATGATGTGTGTTTGTGAGCCCTGGGAAGACTGCAAAATCTGCTGTGGGGAGCATAGTCACTGCAGGGTGAGGAATTCTTCCTGCAGGGATGCTAATCAAAAGAGGAAGCAAAAACTGAACAGTAAACAAATAGCAAAGAGTTTCAACCAGCTTTCTCTTGGTCCCTCTCTCTTCTCTGTCCCTCCCTTTGTCCTTTCCTTTGTCCCTACCTGTCCCTCCTTCTCCCTCCCTTTTCCTCTCTCTCTCTCTCTCTGTCTCTGCCTGAAGTGTGTCCCAGATAATGGATTACAGGTTGTCAGCTCATCATGAGGATTTATTTATCTTATTGATGTTATTCTAAGTTGGTTTAATTTTGTTATTTATAGTAATCAAATTTACAAATGTTTTCCTTTCTGTTTTTTTGAATCTAGTACTTATGTTCCTCTAGTAATTTTTATGGCCTCATATTTTACAGGTAAATATTTGATCCATTTAGAAATGACTGAAGGGTTAGTCATGTGTCCCCACAGATTCTACTTAATTATATGTTCTCTACCCATTTATTTGAAGTGCCATCTTTACCACATATTAAATTCCTACATTTTAATTTTTTTTTTCTGGTCAATTTTTTTTTCGTTGTCAGCTGGATTATATCTATACTAGTGTTAGCCCATTTTAATTATCATATCTTTGAAATAGAGTTTATTGTCATGCCTCATTATTCTTCTTTTACTTTTTGTATGTATCTTGCATATTTATTATTTTAATAAATTTTGATATTTTTAATTCCAAAAAGAAATATATCTGTCAGTAGTTTTTCTGCAATTGTTCTGAACTCACAGAATAATTTAAAGATTGTTAACTTTACCGTAGAGAATGAAGTCTTTCTTTTGCTTTACTTATGTTATTACTTTATAAGTTCACCATGTTTAATAAGTATTTAAACTTTGGGGGATTATTATAATGAATTTTTCCCATTATAATATCTAGCCACTCATTATTTTCACAATGAATAGCTATCCTTTATTATTAGATCTTTTACCTCTTGTCATACGTAATTTGTTATTTATATTTTAAGTTGGCCTCCATTGCCTTGAGAAATAATATGTATATTCTGCAAATAATGATAATTTTTGATCTAGCAAACTATTTCCCCTTTAAATTATTCTTTTTAGATTGTGGTAAAATACACATAACATAAAATTTGCCATCTTAACCATTTATAAGTATACAAGTCAGTAGTGTTAAGTACCTTCACACTGTTGTACAACCAATCTCCAGAATATTTCCCATCTTGCAAAATTAAAACTCTACACCCATTAAACCACAACACCCAGTTATCTCTGCCCTCTAGCCCCTGGCAACCACCTGCCTTTAAAGCTTTCTAGTGATACTCATTTCTTTCCTTTTTTTCTTTTCTTTTCTTTTCTTTGATGCATTGACCAATAGTAGTTTAATAATGACATCAAACAATTGAGGTTACACTGGGAATCTTTTGCTTTTGCCACTGTTAATGGTGTTATGTCAAGTTACTAGCTAATTTAGGCGAAGAGCAATTTTTTTTCAAAAGGATATCTACTAGTTCACAGAATTGTTGGAAAAGACCTGGTGAACAGACTGAGAAAACAGGCAGGGACCAGAGAGAGCAGGCAGGTGCCACAGAACAAATTCAGTGAGGACATCATGACCACCTCTGCCCAAATCCCAGGTACTATAGTTTATGTTGTTCCTAACCATGGCCTTGGCCCTGATCACTGGTCACTTAACTCTACCATTGGCAACATGGCCACAGTGATCTCCGGAACCTGGGAGTGCTTGCTTCATTGTCGCCATTGTCAGGATGCGGTATCTGTGAATCCCTAGGTCCCATGCCAAATCTGAGCCAGATTTAATTCAGCATGTTTAATTGCAACGAATAAGGATGTTGTGTGTGTGCAGAAGTGAGTGCCTCTTTTTTTTTCTTTTGATTTTGCTCTGTATTTGGCTTCTACAGTGAAAATCAATCTTTGACTTCCACTGAGACACATAAGGTGGAGAATATCCTCATGGGGTTCAGATGCTAAAAAGCTATGTTTAAAATGTCCAATTCATTATGCTTCTTCAAGTCGTTCACAGTTAAGCTTGGATCACCTCTGGACAACCTCTCCAAATTTGCTCCAAAATTTTCTCTACTTGAAGATAGAGTTAAATGGCAAGAAATTTGGAATTTTCCTAGATTTACTGAATTGGTACATTGGGGCCAAAAAATCGTCCTTGTTTTTGTTTTTGTTTTTGTACTCTCCATTCTTAAGTGTTTTATATGGATTCCAGAGAAGAGATTAGACTTTTATCATGCTAATACTTTTTTAGAATACCCTTGATAACTAGAAATTAGAAAAGAATACATACATTCTACTACGGATTTTTTTCTTTCTCTCTTTTCTGTGGTTTTTTGTTTGTTTGTTTGTTTGTTTTTTGTTTTTTGGGGGGTTTATGCACATATTTAAAATACTTAATTAGAAAAATCTTAACACATATACATCCAAGTATCATAAAAAGGTTTTGGGGGAGGGCATCTAATTTTACTATTATAGTTATCTCCCAATTGTGCAATTTCCCCCCTTGATGATGGAATGAAATTGTGGAGAAAGCTTCCTGAGAAAGGTAGCATTAGCTAAGTCAGATAAGGCAATTAGATCTCAGCCCAAATTCATAAAATAGGGAAAGGATGGAGAATAGAAATAAAGCCTATCTCATCTGTCTGATGTCCAGATTCTTCTGATTGTTGCTATTTATCATTGTGGAGGATTTAAAAATGTTTAAACAAACCCCCTTTTTCTTAAAGAAACAATTGAGAAATGAGTTTAACCACTGATGAACTAGGCAACACTGTTACCGACCAATCCCAGTTCAATCTTTGCAGGTCTTTTCTTGAATTAGAGCAACCTGTGTAGTTTTGACCACCAGTCTACTCTTGAATACACATTTCTCTTCTGTATGGATTATATAGAATCGTTGCATAAAAAGGATGTTTTTGCTTTTATAGCAATGGAATCTGATTTTTGTCTTTAAATTCCCTTTAACTTTCTTCTTCCTCCTAAACAAATTTGTGCATCCTTGTATTCCATTTATCATTACCCTCAGGTGTTAATTCTGTACTTTTGGAGCTTTATTTCTCCTTCTTTCTTCCATCGTAGCTTGGCTCCATGAGAGAGACACTGGAATCTCCACACTATGGCAATAATACTTTGGGAGCCTGTAAGTGTGAAGTGCCCATATTGCCATCCTGTGCTTTGCCCTCAGCAGCCTCACCAGTGTATTTGGGAAGGACTTTGCTAATATAGATGCAGTGAAGATCTCCATCGACACCATGCTGATTGGGTGTAAGGGAAATTGCTTTTTCATACCAAAAAAAGGAACACATGCTTGACAAACTGTTACTTTGTCTTCATTGTCATCCTATCCCAGGAATGGGAATCATGGGGACTGAATGAAATCTGAATATCACTGAGAGTTGATCTGCCCATAAATGTAGGTACACCTGACCCAACCCTCCCCATCTGTCTGTTTCACCCAGTTCCATAGTTCCAGGTGGGTCCAAGTCCCTCTGGGGCTTTCTGCTGCCATCTACATAGGCCATTTCCATTCTATTTGGTTAACAACTGCTTAGAGCAAAGTCCTGGCACACCTTTCCTAAACGTCAAGATTCCTGACCACAACCACACCCACCATAGACAATCTCTGGAATATGAAATCCAGATACTTGCTCTATTTTCTTCCAGAAAAACAAACAAAAAAGCCAACTATTTCCAATCCCCATTCACCCTCAAATTCTGGTAAACAATATTTTCTTTTTTTATTATTATTATGTTATGTTAGTCACCATACAGCACATCATTAGTTTTTGATGTAGTGTTCCACAATTCGTTGTTTGCGTATAACACCCAGGGCTCATTATCTTCTATCTCATTATACTCTGGTAGTGGTTTCAGGAAGGGGAAGATTCACCAGGAAGTGGGGATCAGATCTGACAAAGGTCTGACCCAGGATTCGCCTCTAGAAAAATATTTTGATTGAAGAAAAAGTACGTTGGGCACCTGGGTGGCTCAGTTGGTTACGCAACTGCCTTTGGCCCAGGTTGTGATCCATGAGTCACTGGATTGGTTGAGGCCTGCATCAGGCTCCCATCTCCACCGGGAGTCTCCTTCTCCCTCTGACCTTCTCCTCGCTTGTGCTCTCCTCACTGTCTCTCTTTCAAATAAAGAAAAATCTTAAAAAAAAAAAAAGTACTTTGTTTAAGAGCATGTATATTAGGATTCTCCAGAGAAACAACCTCTACACATAGAGGGAGGTGAGAGACTTGAATGAATTGGCTCACAAAATTGCAGGAGCTAGGAGGTCCAAAATCCAAAGGGCAGGCCCACAGGCTGTAAATCCTGGCAGGAGTTTGTTATGGTCTTGGATTCTAAGGAAATCGAGAAATAGAATTCTTTCATCTCCCAAAGACTTCAGTCTTTTAAAACTTTCAATTAATTAGATGAAACCTTCCAACATATTTATGAAAAATTTACTTTACTCAGGGCCTATTTATTTAAATATTAATCACACCTAAAAAAAATAACCTTCATGACAACATCCAGACCAGGTTTGACTGAACAACTGGGCACAATAGCCCAGCTTCGCTGATACATGAGAGTAACTGCCACAGCATGTAACAATGTATCTTGTCAAGAAAAATAACAAAATCCCCAGTTAGAAGAATAGAGAGTGAAAATGAAGGAATTTTAGGGAGTTTTGTTAACACTGAGGGTCAAAGGAGTTGGGAATATAGTCTAGAAGTATACATACAGTGTGATCACAATTTGGATGAGAAAGCAAAAATATATTAAAGGAGGTGAAAATTCCCTTATTCTAGGTCCTAAAAACCTGTGTTGACCTATTTAGTCTGTAAGTTTTTTGAGGGGTGGGAAATTGCTCTTTTATTTGGTGCTAACCAAAAACTCTGACATCAAACCCGATGTATGGCATAAAGTGGAGACTAAATATCAGTGGCATTAATCAAGAAAATGTTGTGTCCAAGTTTTTGCATCCGAGAGACCACCAAGGAGCCAAGCACCAATGAAATCACACAAGGGTTTATTCGACAAGCTTAAGCTTGGGCTCAAGTATACCCGACGCAGCGGAGTAGGAACTTGGACCCCAAGCTTAGTTAAGGCAGGGGTATTTATGGGTTCCTGTCACTAAAGCAGGGTAGGGGTCTCGAGAACCAAAGCAGGGTGGGGCCTCCTGGAACTAAAGAAAAGTAAAGAAAGTTCAGCCCTTGGGCACAGGGGTCTGAGATGGCTGTACTTATGCTAAGGCTAAACCTGAGGTGGGATGGCCTTGATTTTTCTTGGCCTCCACAGAAAATAATATAAAAATAGTACCAGCTCTCATCATGAGGAAATCACTATTGCATCAGGAAGTAGAACACAAAATGACAAAGTGTGTTGTATCCTTAAAAGATGGAGACATTTTTGAGTCATCTTATAACTGGGCAGTAGGACTGTCAGAGGACAATATGTATGCGGAGTGTAAAGAGCTGGGAGACAAAGACTAGATGCCATACAGATAACAAGACACATTGATCTAGGACCTTCAAAGAAGCCCTCAAAAAGTACCAAGCTCATCCTCATTTCTTGGGAGGACACCATCTCAGGGGTGGTGGAAAGAGTCCGGATGCCCAGTTTTGTGGGAACAGGATTATAATTAGGATGACGACCCGGGGTTTGTAACTCTGTCTTACTTTCACACATTTTTCACTCTTCTCTGAATTTTTATTTCAAACCTAAATTAAAACCATTCCCCATCCTATATCTCAATAACAAAACAAGAAAAACCCTTTCTTTCAGCTGCACTACACTCTGAAGTCATTGCCCATTTATCTTTCCCATGGACATCACTGTAATTCTTAATTATGTAGCTACTTTCCATCCACTTCCTAACTTTATATCTCCTCTCTCACTTTGTTCCTTAACATTTTACAAATCAACAAATCTGCTATTTTTTTCTCACGTTCTTGACCTCAACTATTTTGTCACATTCAATACGATTAAATTCTCTTTAATTTATCCTTGCTTGCATAATCTTATCTTTAGTGGAAACATTTTTTTTTTCCTTAAATTCCAGAATCTGATTGCTCTAAAGCATTGTATAGGTCTGTCTTCCCATTTACTTGCTTATTTGGCATTTTCCTCCAGTTTCTTTGCTGAAAATCATACCTTCAGTTGAGAATATATACTGTTGTAGGTTAATTGTATGTACTAACTTGAGTAGGCGATGGTGCCATGTTGCTTGGAGAAACACTAGTTTAGATGTTGCTGTGAAGGTGTATTTTAGATATGAGTGACATTTATAATCAGTTGTTTTGAGTAAAATAGATTATTCTCAGTAATGTAAGCAGGCCTCATTCAATCAGTTGAAGACATTAAAGATAACAACGGATGTTTCCCCTAGAGGGAGAAATATTGGTCCACAGGCCTGCAATATATATTTTGGATTTGCTGATCCCCACAATATCTGTTTCCACTGCTTTCACTATAGTCAGGCTATGGTGTTCTTTAACAGGAGGGCATTTAATGTAGCAAATGCTATTACGGGGTTGGGGGGGACTGAGAATGACATCTAATGGGGTTCTTGATGCCTCAGAGAAAGTCAGGAACCATAAAGCAGGATCCACAGACAGACAATTTTCTATAACTCTATAAACTTGAAATTCCTCCAAGTCTGTACATGTTGCTAGTGGTTTAATCCCTGTGTCTTAGTTGGGGTTGTTTAAATTAGGATCATTGAAATAACATGAATTCTTGTGTCTTTCTTTGGGGGTGGTGAGGACCGAGGAAACTGAAAACATAGGTTTCATTCCATAGCTAGACTTGAAGGTAAGAAAGCAGAGAGTCTGAAATAGTTGCAAGCAAGTAGAAAGTAGGCCTAGCCCCAGGGCCTTTGGAAAGGAAATCGCCCTCCAGTGGTGGTGGTGGTGATGGGGAAAGGGAACCTGACTTGTGGCTCAGAGATATGTTGGGAATGTAAGCCCAAATAATTCCTGAAGAGATGTTCCTATTGCCTGTATATAGGTATTCATAATTTTATTGCAAGTTTTAGACAATGAATCAACTCCATTCATATATTATTTTTTTGGATCTTCCTAACCTTATAGAGCAGAAATTATTTCCACCATTATATAGATCAATTACTAAACCTAATTAGATCCAGGGTTTACTTATGCATCTGTGATGTTGTGATTTATAGCAAGAATTATACATTTGATCTTCTTCCCTATCCCCAGTCCTCCTCCTGGTCCTGGCACAGAGCTCCCAAAACCCTTGGAATTTCTTGTATTGAGGGCAATAAAGGTGTCTTTTGTTATGTTTATGATATGACTTTTGGAAAGCACCTGGAGTGGGGTTGGTTGCCAAGGGAGACAACCCTGTGATCAAGAGTTGAAACTTCTAGTTTTATCCCCTGAGGTCCAGGGAGGGAGAGAGGCTGTAAGTTGTTGAATCAATCTCCAAAGGTCAATAATTTAATCAGCCATACCTATGTAATGAAGCTTCCATAAAATTCCAAAAGAATTACATTCAGAATGCTTCTAGATGGGTGAACCAGAGTGCTTCCATGTGTCACCTTGCTGGACTCCAAACTCCATGAGGACAGAAGCCCCTTTGTTTGGGACCTAGCCCTACGTGTCTTTTTCAGCCAGCTGTTGGTTTTTATCCTTTGGCATCCTCTGTAATAAACTTGTAATATAGTAAGTAAACTGGTTTCCTGACTTCTGAGAGCCTCTGTAGAAAATTAATCAAACCCAAGGAAGGTGTTATGGAAGCTCTGATTTACAATGGGTGGAAAGTACGGGTAACAACGTGAATTTGCAAATGGCGTCTGAACTGGAGTGCAGAGTTGTAGGCCAGAGCCCTAAGCCTGTGGGATCTGATGCTCACTCCCTGGAGACAGTGTCAGAATTGGGTTTAATCATAGGACACAGAGTTAGTGTTGGAGAATTGCTTAGTGGTATGCAGGGGAAAACCCCACGTGTTATCATTAGAGTCAGAATCCATTAGCATCATGCTGAGGAAGTTGCTGAGCCCCACAAAGTAACGCCAGGGCCCTCTCCTGATCACTTCCACTCTCTTTTCCCAGGAAGAAGCAAGAGACACTCACTAGGATCCAGGATGGATTGACTAAGAAAAAGTCAGGACAAACTAACTTACCACCTTTTTAAGAGAATTGCTAAACTTATAAAACAAAGAACATGAATATGACAGCCATTATATTTCTTTATTTTAAGCTAGAATATACCTTACTTAGCCTGGAGCAGTTGATTTTACCCTGCAGTGTCTAGGAGTGCTGCACTGGTGACCAGGGGCCAGGAGAGGATAATGAAGCTGGCCTCCAGGTCCTCCCCCAGCACCACCCAGGGGACTGCCACTAATACTCAGGGTTTCTAAGTAAAAGGAATCCTGGCCTAACTCCATGATAAAAAGAGTGAGCTGCTGATGTACATAATGACTAAAGAAAAAGACCACCTCAAAATATTACATGTTACTTGATTTCATTTATACAACATTTTTGAAATGAAAAAAATTATAGAATTGAAAAATAGATTCGTGGTTTTCGAGAATTAAAAGAAGTAAGAATGGTGGAAAGTCGATGTGAGTACAGAAAAACAGGACAGAATAGAAATGTCCTGTATCTTGACTGAGGGTAATCACACTAATCTACGTATGTGATCAGCGTCCCTGGGACAAAATAAACACACACACACACACACATAAATGAATATAACAAATATATATAAAACTGGTGGGATAGGAATAAGTCCACAGATGCCAATTTCCTGATTGTGACATTGTACTAGTTTTGGTTGCCATTGTGTGAAACTGGGTGACAAGTAGAGACCTCTCTTATTTCTTACAGCTCCATGTGAACCCACAATTCTATCCAAAAAAAAAAAAAAGGCGATGACTTAAGTCATTGTCTAGAAGAAAGTAATAGTTGATATGCTTCTGAGTTCCACCTTTGGGCTTTTTTTTTTTTTAGTGAACATTTAAAATCACATCAAATGAATGTTTAGAACACAAACTTGGCCAGCAAATAGTGCTGTGCACGTGGACACCACCTCAATTGTTCTTATCCCAAATCCTGCAAGACAGGTACTAATTTTATTCATTTTATATAGATTAGGAAACAGAGTTCTTAGAAAGTAAGTATTTTCCCCCAAAGTCAAAATACCAGGAGGCATAGTTAATTAACCCTCATGTCAAATGTAGGTCAGTGTGATTCTGCAGTTTCTATTTAATTATTTTTCATTTTAAAAAATAGCTTATTCAGCAAACAGGATAAAAGAGAGTTGGATTACAAAAGTTTCATAAATATGAACAGATGTGTGCGCACATTTATTAATTGGCAATTTTTGCTCATCAGAGATTTGGGTACAAGCTAAAGATGCAAAAATGATCCATCCAAAGGTGTCACTAAGAGAAGTAGTAAATCCATACCAGAATAGCTATTTGTTTCTATACTATATTCTTCACTAATAAGTGTCCTGCTTCTATATCCATTAATCTCATTTGAACATTAGGCATTATATCTAAGATAATATTTATAAGTAATAGTATACAAGGAAGAATATGCTCAGGATGATCTGGAAGGCAGGGGTTCTTTCCATTTCTAAAACCCCAACCTCTAGCACAGTGCCCAACACACACACATAAAGCTTGGTAAATCCTTGCTGTGGGAGAAAAGGGGGACGCTTAGCAGAGGTTTCTACCTGTCATCCAGTTTCACACAATGGTAACCAACAATGTCACAACCAAGAAATTGGCATCTGTGGACTTATTCCTATCCCACCAGTTTTATATGCATTCATTTGTTTGTGAGTGTATGTGTGTGTGTTTATTTTGTCCCAGGCACATTGATCACATGCGTAAATTAGTGTAGTGTAGAGCAGGGTTCAGAAATCTTTTTTCTCTAAAGAGGCAGGTAGAAAGTATTTTAGATACTGTGGTCCATACTCTCTCTGTTGCAGCTACTGGACATTGCTGTGGTAACACAAACACAGCCATAGACCATGTAGAAATAAATGGGGATAGCTATGTTTTATAAAACTTTATTTACAAAAATAGGCAGCTAGCCAGATTTAACCCATGGTAGTGGCTTGCCCATCCCTAGTGGAAACCTAAAAGGACTAATAGGAAGTGTGAATTTTTTTAATTAAAAATAATTTTTTTCTTTAAAATGCTTTTATTAAATAAATAAATAAAATGCTTTTATCACCTTTCTGAATGGGACTGTGACTGTTTTGCTCAGAAGTAAGAAGGCAACATAACTAAGTTAGTAAAAGTTACAGAAGAGAGGACATTTTTATCCTTTTGATGTAATTTTTTTTTGCAAACATGAAAAATATTTTTAATAATTAAATTACCCACTGATGGTATAAGTTGTCAACACACTGCGATTTTCTTGTCACTTGGTATGTTCAGCCAATGCTACCAGACTACCCATCTAAAGATGTAAAATTATGCGTGTGGCTGAATCACGTGTGTATGAATCACGCGCGATTAAAACTGGCTGAAATGCAGATTCCGATACCTGAGTGCTTCTTTGAGCTTGAGATACTGCATTTCTAATAAGCTCTCGGGTGATATCATTATTGCTGATTCAGGGATCACATTTTGAACACCAAGGATCTGGTAATATGAAGCATAGTTTCTGAGACTTTTAAATAAATTTCCAAATTCAAGAATCTTTTGAAAAATTATCGATATTAAACTGCTTGGAGTTAGGGCCAAAAGAAAACAAAACAAAACAAAAACAAACAAACACACACTTTTTTTTCCTTTTTTTTTTTTAAGATTTTATTTCTTTATTTGACAGACAGAGATCACAAACAGGCAGAGAAGCAGACAGAAGGGGAAGCAAGCTCCCTGCTGAGCAGAGACTCTGATGTGGGACTCATCCCAGGACCCTGGGATCATGACCTGAGCCAAAGGCAGAGGCTTTAACACACTGAGCCATCCAGGCGCCCCACTTTTTTTCCTTTTAATTTCAGGAAATTATTCATTTGGAAGTTTACTTCTCAGTTTAATCTGATTTAAATTACTTCTCCAAGTATTGGCAAATGTGTCCTCATTAAATATTTTAACGTAGAAATCAAGTGAATTTAGATGGGTTTTTTTTAATGTATTAAGCTAATATTTTCAAAGAACCATGAGATATTTGACTTCTATCGAGCATATTCTTCAATTACTTTTATAATAACCCAAGTCAAGATGTGTTGAGTGTGAAGCGTAAGCTGGGCACTCTCCCAGATAATCTTTTATATTTATCTCAGCCCTGCATTTGCAGAAGTACCAAGAGTGGCACAGAAAATTTACAAGGTCTTTAAGTCTTGGAGCCAAGACTGATTTCAGAGCTCGACACTGCCGTAAACACGTCTTTCACTAATTCTTACGGCTAATGTTGACAATAAAAAAGCAGCAATCACAGATATACGTGGCCTAAAAATCAGTGAGTTTAAATCCAACCCGGCTCATTTCTACATCTATCTTATTCATGTCAAATCTAATAAAAATGCAAGAAAACTGCCCTTTCTGACTATAAGGAGAAACCTCTGATACATTTTGGGCACCCTGTCTGATGAGGAGGGACAGAGGAAAAGAGAGAAGGGAAGAGGAAGCAGAGGGGAAGATTCGGGAGAGCAGACAGTCTTAGCTCCGGGTTACTGAGCAAAGAAAGGTTGAGCAGGCTCAGCCCCTCTGCTCCCCAGCTGGTGCTTGGTGAAGCCATTAGAGCCTGGAGCCCCTGGCAGCAAGCTCTCTTGGGCCTCCAGGCCACCGTAAAACAGCAGCGCCTTTTTTCCACCAGAAGAAAAGGCCAGTGTTTGTGGCACAAGCACTTTACCACATGCTCCTTTTGGTAGAGAAAGGAGGGCAGGGGAAAAAAAAACCCAGAGTCGTAGATTTTTCCTTACTTTCTTCTAAGGAGAATATTTCCCCCACCTTGAATAAACTTTAAGAAATTCCATGTTTGAAATGATATATTTAAAAAACCACCACAAACAAAATATATGAACCCGGAACCTATCTCAGTCGATAATAATGATAGCTGAACAGCGCTGGAAGTGTTTTTCATGAGGAATCATGGAGCAGACATTAAAAGAAACCATGATGAATAGAGGGAGTGACTGACTGGCTAGAACAAATATATGTATTAAAAAATACAACGCTTATGATTATTTACTTGACTCCGTGCCTGTGAATTTTTCTTACGAGTTCAGCTGGGTGGATATCAGTTTATTCTAGGATTACGTGTTTTTTCCTGGTATTTGATGTGCTCCTTATCATGGCCTGCAGCCAAAGTCAGATGTATTTCATAAGATAGAGGAGGACGGTCTTCCTGAGGCCAGAACAGACTACAGGGGACCATGCATACCATACTCCGCTCCAGCCTAAATACCTTTGGAAAAGGCCAGAACAAAAGGCTTTAATCAAGAATCATTCAGGAACAGAAATTTCAGGAGCTGTGGTAAGTAGATAAAAATTTAATCTACTCAAAACTCTGAGTGTCCTTGTTCAAAACCTAATTATGATTTAAATCTTATGGAATACAATTTAGGCTTTCTTCAGTGATTCAACAGAATTTCAAAACCATCTTTTTTCTTTATGAACCGGATTGTCATTGTGCACACTACAGAACCATCTAGTCTGGGTGTTAAACAGGTAGATACATGGGTGTTTACCTCTCGGTTTTATGGCCGGTTTGAAGACATTTTTTTTATATGTCCATGCATACTGTATACACAAACTCACCTATGCATATGCACACAAACAAATCTGTGGTCACTTGTATTTGACAACCTAAATATTATATATCCAATAAGGGCTTAATATCCAAAATATATAAAGAACTTACACAACTCAACAACAACAACAGAAATTCTTTAAAAAATGGGTAGAGGGGTGCCTAGGTGGCTCAGTTGGTTAAATGTCAGACTCTAGATTTTGACTCAGGTCATGATCTCAGGGTTGTGAGATTGAGCCCCATGTCAGGCCCCACACTCGTCATGGACTCTGCTTAAGATTCTCTCTGTCCCTCTTCCCACTCACTTTCTCTCTCAAAAATAAATAAATAAATAAACAGAGAACCCGAGTAAGCATTTTGCTAAAGAAGGCATACTGACAGCCAACAGACACATAAAAAGACACATAGAAAGGCAATACAGATCAAAAGAGCAACGAGATATCACCTTATACCTTTCAGAATGGTTAAAATAAAAAAGACCAGAAATAACAAATGCGGTTGAAAACATGGAGAAAAAGGGACCCTCGTGCCCTATTGGTAGGAATGTAAATTGATACAGTCACTATAGAAAACAGTTGGAAGATCCTTGAAAAGTTAAAAATAGAAATACTACATGACCCAAAAATTCCCTACTGAGTATTTTCCCAAAGAAAATGAAAGCCCTAATTCAAAAAGATATATGCACCCCTCTATTTATTGTGGCATTATTCACAATAGCCAAGATATGGAAGCAATCTAAGTGCCCATCAATATATGAATGTATAAGCAAAATTAGATGATAGATAGATAGATAGATAGAATGGAATAGTACACAGTCATAAAAAAGATGAGAAAGTGCCATTTGTGATAACATGGATGGACCTAGAGACTATTAATGCTAAAGGATAAGTTGAACAGAAAATGACAAATTCATATGATTTCATTCGTATGTGGAATCTAAAAACAAAACAAGGGAATAAACAGACAAAAAGCAGAAGCAAACCTGCATACACAGAGAACAAACTGATGGTTGCCAGAGAAGAGAGGGCTTGAGGGATGGACAAATGGGTGAACGGGAATGGGATATACAGGCTTCTAGTTATAGAATGAATAAATCACAGGGATATATGGTTCAGTATAGGGCATATAGTCAATGACATTGCAATAACATTGTATAGTGACAGATGGTAGTACTTGTCATAGCAAAACCCACGAGATGTTGAATTGCTATGTTTTACACTTGAAACTAACATAACATTGTGTGGTCAGTGCGTTAACTCTATCTAAATTAAAAAATAAAAAAACAAATATGACAAAGTTAAAATATGGAAAAATTTCAGACATTATAAAATATTTTTGCTTTTAGCAAGTTTTCAAACATCCTTTATGCGCACCAGTACAGTTTTATCCAACTAAGACTGGAAACATTTCTACCAGGTCAAAGGAGCAAAGAGCAATTTTTATTGCTAGCAGTCTCTTGAGAAAGCATCTCTGATCCGAACAACGGCTCAGCACAGTACTCACAAAGCAATTTCTGCAGGTGGCCTCCTGGTGGTGGGGTAGCTGCTCCAAAGCACATATGACTCCATTCTTCTTTGGTCAGTGAAACAGGTGTGTACAACAAAATGTCAGTTCTCAAAAAACGCACCCTGAGGCCTTTGGAGATAGCACCATAGGCTCCTGACTCTGTCTGGACTGGTTTTTAAACACTAGTCTTACCGTTAGATGGATGTGTTTGCTGTGCTTGGTTTTATGGGGTAAGAAGAAGATCCTCCTGGATTCTACATTGTCAGGTTAAACTAAGAGACTGATATTCAAGCATCTTTGCCCTAATGATAAATTTAGTTCAATCCAATATACCCATATGTGCATTTTGTTTTGTTTTTAGAGAGAGAGTGTGCACTCATGCAGATGGGGGTAGGGGGTTAGGGCTAGAGAGAGAATCTTAAGTTGGCTCTGTACTCAATGTGGGGTCCAACTCTGGGCTTGATCTCCCAACCCTGAGATCATGACCTGAGCCAAAAATCAAGAGCTGGATGCTTAACTGAAAGAGTCACGCAAGCATCCCTTTACCTATACATTTGAAACTTTGTATAGAGTGCCTGAAATTTCACTGATTAAAGATTAACTTAGTAATTCTTGCTCCTTTTGAAAATGCAAATATAAGATTGCCAATAACCTTTCTCATTCAGGATGAATTAATTCAATCAGAATCCTTTTCCTTCCTGCATCTGGGTTCCACTCTCCTGAGGGAATGGGGATTTTCTCTTGCTTTATACTTCTGAAGAATGAAAACTTGAGAAATGGAGATCTTCCTATGAGAGAGTGTTAAGGAATTTAAGTAGACAAAAGGGCAGATTTGGTAGAGAAAGCGCTCTCATATACTTTGAGAAGACAGAGTGTATGAGAATGTGGAATTACTATGCCAGAGAGGTAGTAAGATGTCATAGAACACAGTGGGGCTGCCTCCCCCACTTCCTTTGGAGCTATACACTATTGGAGATGAGAGCATAGACTCTGGAATCAGACTGCCAGGGAGGAAACACCAGTTCCGCCGTTTACTACTTGTCAGAACTTGAACGATATCCCCAAATGCTCTGTCTCAGTTTCCTCTGTAAAATGCAGTCATTGTGAGGGACTCTGAATTATTATACTTAAAGTGTCTAGAAGAGATACTGGCATTAAAGATGTGCTATACCAATGTAATTGTCATCATTTCTCTCATCTCCATGCAATAATTCAACTGAAGTGCTCTTACTCAGAACAGTATAAAATCCCCGACTCACATGTAATATTAAGATTCTTTCGAGACTAGAAGTAAATACCGGAAAAATTAAGATGAACCTTCGGTGGAGAGACTGATCTTATTCCACCAAGGAGCTATGTTACTGACATCTCAAACTGCCTTAAAGTACAGATACTGATATCTCAAGTATGTCACTCAAAGCTAGAATTCCTGGAGGAACCAGGCAATTTGAAAATTCTTAGCCAAATTCTCCATCAGACAAACACAGAGATTTCTTAGGGATTCAGCTCCAGTTATGGCCTCTGAGTAGAATAGCTGACAATTATTTTCCTAGCACTTTTTGAGTAGAAATGGTTTTTGCATCTGTTAGGCAGGTTATACTGTTTCTACCAGTGTTTTCCACCCCCAAGGGACATCTACTGTGCTGCCACCGCTCCTTTGTAATATGGAACCCCCAAATTTACCATTTAGCAGTTACTCGTTTAAACCATGGAAGGCCAAATTACAGTTCAACTCATTATCTCCTTCTTCGACCCAACGTGCAAAAATATATATATTTGTCATGAAAAACAAAGCACGCACGTGCTACACACACACACACACACACACACACAATTTCCCATATCCTTGACTTCTCATTTTACCTCCATTCTGTTCTGCCAGTGGATCAGTCCCTTCTCTGACCCAGCTCTCCAAATACCAAACCTTAGAGTATTGTCTAGTACAGGACTTGGCCCAAGAGTCCCATTATATGTTTAGTGATTGTTACTCATTAGCGCCTGTCCTTGGATAATAAAAGGGACCCATCTCATTCCCCAGCTTTTATTAGAGAGCGGTGCCATTCTCTCCTTTTCTAAGTGTCAGTTCACTCAGCATTGTGAGTTCACTGAAACATCTAAGAAAATCTAGTACTCTAACTCAACTATCAATGCGTACCTGCCCTGAGTGAAATATACACCCCATTGTCATTTCAAGTAGATTCTATTTAAAGGGCATAACAGACCATTGGGCTCTTAGGACCACTACGAATCCTCTGTACGCTGACACATTAGATTGCAGAGGGAAGAAAATCACATGAGTTTCATCTCACGTGGCGCAAACCCAGCCAAGTTCTAGGTCACAGGAAAACAAAACTAGACCTTAATCTTGGCTTGATGGATATCTTTTTTTTAATGAACACCTGGAACAAATCCATCTTTGAGAGCTGTCTGATAGAACTTACCAAACAAATCAACTAAGTGAATCATTAAGAGAAAAAAAAAATATGGCACTACCATTCAATTGTCAAAATAACTCTACAGTCTAATGCTGTGTTTCAAAGCACTGTTGTTTGTGTTTTTATGAGTTTGGTTTCTAAGCTCTTTTAAAGTACACATTCTAGGGCTTTGTAAACAGTCACATTTTCAGAAAGTGTAATCGTTTTTACTTTTTTGCTATATATCCAAACACATAAAATTATTATTTATTTCTGTGGTAAGAACACCTTAATGTTTAACCAAGGGGCTCTTAAAAGTATAACCAATGAAAAAACCTGGATTCGTTTTAATAAACTGATTTTTACTCAACCTACTTTTTCTTGAGTCTTTGGCATGACAACATTCCTTTAGAATTACGTAGCCCAGCTGTGTGGTGGGTGAAGCAAAGGGCACTGTTACCTAATAGGAAAAATCCATCGTACATACAGTAAGGTGTTAGCCCTCTCAACATTCCTAATTCAGGAAAATAAAGCAAATGAAAAGAACTTGTTCAAAGGGAGAAAAGTTAACTTACACTTCTGTCTCAGAGCTGCTTTCAAAAGGCCTCCAGGGGAGGCATCAGAATGCTAGAAATACTTTCGGATAAGGCATCGGGAGCTCTGGGTTCTGATCCTGCTTGTTCAGCATTAACCAGGCTACTTGACCTTAACAGACCCCAGATTACCATCTATAAAATGAGGAGTGTAATATTTGTCTTTCCCATTTTACAAAGTTATTGTGAGGATAAAATAGAAAAACAGATGTGAAGCTTCCCCGGAGAAATATATAAAATACTACAGATATTAATACTGATTCTCCTGGGCCCTTAGGTCAAAAATTCTTCAGACCACATCTTACTATCCTTAAAAGGAGCAGGTTTCTTCTATGAAGGTTAGAAACCCTGAAGTTAATGATTCATTCTTCAGTATTGTACATTAGATGTAACTCAAGGTCAAAGATAATAGAAAAACAAAATAAAACACCAGTTATTTTTTCCTGAAATTTCAAAGGAAATGTCCTTTCTCTTCTTCTCTCATTTGCAAGCCGACTCCTTGTTTTGAATCTTTGTACAATTGCACACACTGGAGTGTTTTATTGCACATACGCAACTCCACACCCACCTGCACACATCTCTTACAGTTCCCGTATGATATCTCAAATAACCATTCTTTCCTCCACTTTAAGTTTTCCTTCACAGGTTCTCTAGGCTCTACTATCCATCATAATTCTTTTTTTTTAAGATTTTAATTTATTTGACAGAGAGAGATCACAAGTTGGCAGAGAGGCAGGCAGAGAGAGAGGGGGGAAGCAGGCTCCCCATTGAGCAGAGAGCCCAATGCGGGGCTCGATCCCAGGACCCTGAGATCATGACCTGAGCCAAAGGCAGAGGCTTAACCCACTGAGTCACCCAGGTGCCCCTATCCATCATAATTCTTAACCACAAACCCTTTGATGCCACAGGGCTAATATATTTAGATGGTTGCTTCTGTTTTTTCCTTCACATCACAAGAAAGAGAGGCCCCTGAAACTCGCCTCCATGAATTGCTGTATAAGTTATGTAGATGGTCACAATTTTCATATTGGAAAAAAATACACTCTAGTGGTTGGAATGGGTCTGATTATCTAAACATTGTCATTTAATTAAAAATATTCCCCGTGAACATTATGCAATTTGTCTGAGACAACCTGACCTGACATTTGCACAAAGTGTCAGAAAAAAATTAAACAACTAACAGCTAAGACAGTGATCGGGAGCCTAGTTAGCATTTAAAGGTCATCATGGAGACTCTTATGGGAAATAGTATGATCTCAGAAAGGGAAATAGGGTCATGTGCTTTTCTGTGGCTGGTCTCTGTGACACACACACACAAATATGTGTGTGTGCAATACATAATAATATAATATTTAATATATAATAATATATATTATGCACACACATATCACATGGCATATGTACATACCATTTCAGAATCTTCTTTAGTTTTTCTTGCTAGAATAGAAATGATGTCAAGACTTCAACTTACCCTAATGTATATAAAAATATTTCTCTTTCTAAATTTAGAAATTCCATAATGGTCTTGGAATTAATATGATGTCACTGTCCTAAAAATATATTACAAATTTCCAATAACTTCCAAAGTAAACACTTCAGAAAAGTGGTCTTGAAAAATTACTTATATTTTACACACACACACTTTTTAGGTGATTTTAATTAAAAATTTTCATAAAATATATTTGAATACTGACTAAACAATTGGAATTCATACTGACATGGAAAAATGTTATGTCTACATAAGTACTTTCTCAGTTTATTCTGTTTGATTTTTATGGTACATTGAAGCTTTTACTTTATATTTAAATGTTTTGCTACATAATTAATTGTTCTTATAATAAAATTTTATTGTTCTGACTACCATACCATCTATGAAATATGATGTTGTACAAGTTGTATAAACTCTCTGTGCTTCCTCTTTTTTTTTAAGATTTTATTTATCTATTTATTTGACAGACAGAGATCACAAGTAGGCAGAGAGCAAGGCAGAGACAGAGAGGGGGGAAGCAGACTCCCTGCTGAGCAGAGAGCCTGACGCAGGACTCAATCCCAGGACCCTGAGATCACGACCAGAGCTGAAGGCAGAGGCCCCAACCCACTAAGCCACTCAGGTGCCCCTCTGTGCCCCCTCTTTTGTTGATTTTTTTGTTACTTTGTCATAATTTGGGGCATAGATACAGTAAGAGCACCTAACTCATACTGTAGGTGTAAGATGTCATGAGATACCACATATTAGATGCTTAGAAAAATTTCAAGCACAAAATCAGTTCTCAATAAATGTTGGCTGACATTATCTATTTTACTCCCCATCTGACCTAGTAAAATGCACATAACAAACTTTTCATAAGTAGTTCCTGAACAATTCAATAAGTTATCAAATCTATGACATGACTGTTGTATAAATAAGCTACTTACTTGCATACATACATACATAGATATGTATGTTTGTGTGTGTGTGTATGTGTGTGTGTGTTTACAATGTATAGGAAAAGTTTTGGATGAGGCCCCTAATAAAAACATAATGAACAAAGGCAGAAAGAGACATCTGAGTCTCACAACTCAGCTAACATGCATAGTCTAACACTGTATTTTCCTAGCATTTCTCATATTATTCAAAATATCCATGTATATATATATATATATATATGTTTTCTTCTTTTAAAGATTTTATTTATTTATTTGAAAGAGAAAGACAACAAGCAGGAGGAGGAGCAGAGGGGAGATAGGGGAGGGAGAAGAAGTTCCCTGCTGGGCAAGGAGATGAGGGACTCGATCCCATGACCCAAGACCTGAGCTGAAGGCAGACACTTAACTGACTGAGCCTCCCCAGGCGTCCCATCCTTATATATTTTTGAATACCCTGTTTTTCTCTTTTGGGAAGGTATAGGTGAGTATGCCGGCCATTATCTGTCAGTATTGAGTCCCATTCTCACCTTTTTTGTGTTCTTCTCAGTATCACAGGAGTTAGAAGCTTGCAAACTGTATTTCCAAAGCTCCTTTACAAAATGGGAGTTAGCTGGATTTGGCTGGTGGAGATGCTTGTAATAAATGGGCAGTAGGAGGAAGGGAGACATTATTATGCTTCCAGCTCTGGCAGGTGCAACAGGTGGGAATGCAGGTGCCAACATCAGCCACAGTCTGAGCAGGGGCTGCAAGGGCGGTGCCACAGAAGAGCTTCAGCAGCAGGGCCATTGGCTCAGTGCCCAGGGCAGGTTGGTGGCCTCCATCCATGGACGGCAGTAGCTTCCTAATCTCTGAGTAAAACTCTTTCCACCCTTTGCTCCTCCAGACTTTCTAACACCTTTCTAACCAATTCACTACACAAAATGTCTGTCTGTTTGAAATCTCCAGGATGGTACCAATCTCATTAGACAGTGATTTCCTAATTATACAACCATTTTAGGAAAAGAGTAGACCTTTGCTCCTAGCTGTGTTTATTTGGAAGAAAAAAGAAAGGATTAAAAAGCTTTTGAGTACGAATGGAATTTTTAACCATAGTGGAAAACAAGTCAATTTAAGTTTTAAAATGAAATCATTTTTCTTTTAGATAGATTTTATTTGATATTAAAATGAACATTAAATGATATTTGTTACTTTTATCAACTGAATATGGTACAGTATGCTCGACATTTAAGTGTTTCTTTTAACAAACACATATATATACACATATATATATTTGTATATGTATATATTTGTGTACATATACATATATATATTTGTATATGTATATATGTGTATATGTATATATGTGTGTGTGTGTGTGTGTATATATATTTTTTAACTTAGTTTAAATGTTAAATCCATTGATCTCCCTGGCCATCTCTTAAAGTAAGTGCCCACTTCTCCCTCCTCCACAGGCCCACACCAACTTATTTTTCCTCTTTTCTCTGTTCTCTGATTTACACACTCCTTTAATCAACATATTCAGTTCATTCCTAACCTGAAAATATACTTCACAAACCCACTTCAAGTAAAAATTCCAATGCTTTTATCTACTCCAGTTTCTGCCAAAATGCAAGAAAGAGAATCCTAGGTTTCTAATCTTGTAGTACCATATCCTATTCTTGAGTATGTCTCAATCCCCTCCACAATGTTTCTGAAACAACAGGCTACAGATTTCCTGCATAAACCCAATACACTGCCGCATCAGGATCTCTGAGCAGAGTCTCACAGTCTGTGTTAATAAAGCCTCCATGATTTCTTGTGATGATGACTATATTTCAAGAAACTTTAAATGTGGATTCTGATCCACCCATCTGAATGACAACTGCACTCATCAAATTTTCTGGCAGATTCTTGGATTTCAACCTATCTGATTTATAGCATTTCACCCTGGCTCCCACTCCCTGCCCACCAGAATTTTGAACAATGCCATTTTATCTCTTTCTTCTCAAAAGCTTTTGGTCATAATTGCTTAAAATTCTGCCTTTTTCTATTTATACCTGCACACATTCTCTTAATGAAGTCCTGTTATGCTACTACCACTATAATCCCATATAGGTGATGCTATATTCACTATGTGTATGTCCAGTTGTATCCGTAGTTTTCAATTCAAATTTCGCATTTCTAATCTCTTGCTAGATTTCCTTACTAAAGAGCAACAAGTTACTCATTCAGCCAATATTAGAGGAATATAAAACCAAGTATCAAGCACAGTGCTTGCCTCTGGAAAATCAATCCAAGAAGCAGTCAGGCAAACATATCTATGGCCCCCTTTTCCACCAGAAAGTCACACTTCTTTTATCTCATTTACCTTTTCAATTCGAATTTTTCTTCTCTCAACTAAACCTTTCTCAATTCATGTATCTACCATCTCCCTAACTAGTTTCCACTTGAAAACTAATAATTCAATGGAGGGGGGTACATGTGTAACAACAGTTTTCATTAAAAAGGCCCTAATTTGCAATGTTTGCCATTTCGGTGTTGGAATTCTTCACACTGTGGTTAAGTCAAGTAAATATCTGATGTCACTGAATAGGAAATTGGGGACAGATGTGCAACATCTGCTCTTGGGAGCCAATGCAGATGGTGCCCAGGATACCACTGGAATCGCCTCTTTATCTTCCATATTTATATCACATGTTCACTCAATCACCAAATTCCAAAAATTCTCCCTTTGGATTGTGTCTAAAACTACTCTCCATTTCTCTCATCATGGTTCTCACCTAAACCTCAGGTGTGTTTACCAAATTACATGGTGATACTTTAAGCTCTCTACCCATGGCTGCCTGACTCGGCTCCTATCTGCCCTCCATAGGTCATGATGTTTATGTTCTCCAAGAAAGATACAATCACATCATTCCATGTTTCAAAATGTTTAATCACTTTCCTTAGTCAACAAAATCAATTCCCCAAAGGCAGCTCTAAGAGTGAAAATCCTGGATATAGTAATGATATAAAATAATAGATTGGGTTCAGGAATGAAAACAAGGATGTTTTAATGTTTTTAGATTTTTTTGAACTTTTCATATCTTGTGATGCTTTCTTTTTGCTCTTAGAAATGTCTATAGTGTCAAGAAAGTATGCTTGGTTCTTTGTATCCTCCCACTTTCTCATATCTCTCTCACACTTCTTATTCTTACTATTAACACAGACAGGTCCAAAATAATCACAGTACCTTCTAACCTGCCTTTAGCAACCTCTTATCTCCACTACATTCGCCATGCTATGGCCAGAGACATTGTAGATAATGACCTGTTTTGAGCATCTAGTACCTTTGCCATTGAATGATCCACACTACTGCATAGGTCTCCTCCTTATCCATTTCATGAGAAGAATGAGACTTAGGAAGTAATTTGTGCCAGGTCATAGAAGTAGTAAGTGGAAGACCATCTCAGTGTTCTCTCTCAGAACAGCTTCAGTAACAATCCACACTAAGTACACTCTCTTCAAGTCTCCAAACTTCTCTTCAATCTAAATCCTCCTTACTCCCCTTCACATACTTTCCATACAATGTAAATAGCTCACTAGTCTGCATGCAGCTGCCAATATATCTCTATTCATGTAAGTCAGCAGCTCTAATGCCTTCCTATGCTCACCTGGAGGAATTTCTTCATATTTAAATAAATGAAGATCTGCTTTCTTCATGAAGATCCCCTGATTTCTTCAGAAAGAGCTTCTCACTCTTTTTTCTAAACTCTCACAGATCTACTTTGACATCTTCCATGAAGACTTCCATAGTTTAACTTTTATTGTAAGTTTGTATATTGTATATAGGCTATCTCGCACTACAATATCAAAGTTGTGAGACAGGAGAATAGATCTTCATGGAGGGTGTATTAGTTTTCTTTGCTGTATAACAAATTACCACAAATATAGCAGCTTAAAACAATTCCCACTTACTGTCATACAGTTTCAGTGGATCAGGAATTGAAGCATAGCTTAGTTGGTCCTCTTCTCAGGGACTCAAAGGATGCACTCAAGTTATCGGCTGGGGTTGGCATCTTATCCGAGGTGGCGGATACTCTTTAACATTCACATAGTCAATGAAAGAATGTATTTCTTAAGATTTTAGGACTAAAAACTCTCTGCTCCATTTCCTACCATATGTTCGTATCCTCAATGAGTTTTTGCTTCTTCAAGGATAACAGGAGAGAAAATTTCTGACTTCTTTTGTTCCTAATATCCGTGTCTTCTTTTAACAAGCTCAACTGATTACATCTGGCCCACTTATAGGAGTCACCTTTTTTATCGACATACAGTCAACTGATTAGGGACCTTAACTACAACTACAAAATCTCTTCACCTTTGCCATAAATGTAACATAATCACAATAATTATATCCCACAATCTTTGTCATATTCTAATGAATAGAAACCAAATTGTAAGTCTGACCCATATTCAATAAGGGGGGATTATACAAAGGTATGGGCCACCAGGGTTTATTTTAGTTTTGTATCTACCGCAAAATCCTACTTAACCTAATGCTTCACTAATAAATGTTTTGAATTATTGGATAATAATTATGAAATTGACAAAGTAAATTGGTATTTTTTGTAATAAGTTAAAAATTATACATATAAAACACATTCTATATGTGACAAACAGAAGCTTTTAGTGGTTGACCATATTAAAAAAAAAGAACAACAAGTAACAAAATCTTTGTGAGCTTAAATAGATTCTGTCACTCAAGTGTCACTTTTTCAAATGAATAGAGAATTATAGCAAAACCAAAAGGATTTTAAAGCAAAGCTAATGCTTAATAAAAGCTCCTTCTAAGTACAATGTGGAATCACTCTACTTCATCTTCCAGCCTGCACTGCACAGGTGGGAGCAGTAAAACTGACCTCACCCTGCCCTTCTTTGGTGTGTTGGGGAAGCTACGATCTCTAAGGACTACTACTGCTAGTCATTTAGTGTTATAATTTTTTCTCCATGTGAACATGATTCCATAAAGACTTCTAATTTTATTTTATAAGGAAAAGCACTTGATTTCTGAAAAGTTGACATGTTTTTGAATAGTAATTCTATTAGTCACAAGCACACCAAGCCAAAGGAGCAACCAACAGAAGAATTAGGTGCCTGTACAGGTGAAATATTGAAATTAAAACATCATAAAATGTTTGAAATGAATTACACTTCTGCTCACATTCTTTAAGGGACCCAAATTTGTCCACCTAATCCTTTTGATTCTCATTCCAATTGATCAAGTCCTACAAGTCTGTGTAAGTTATAACTATAGAACATAGACCACTTCAGAAATTCTATTGTTATGAATTCTGTCTTAGCAATCCATTATTAACCAGAATTAAAGCCTTCAGTGGCTGAAAGTGACAAAAGGGACTTTATTGTGGTCTAATGGCATCCAGGTAAAGGAAATATACTAAATTTACAAAAATAAAACTGACTCCTATATTTGTGAATAAGGGAATCCATTTCTACAGAAACAAGATAGGCCAAATTATATAGAAGTCATAGCATTTAAAAAGATCCTCAGTCTACCTCTGTTCTGAGGAATTAAAGGCATTTCTGTCAGGTATAAAGCTGAAAGTCCAATAACTGTACTGCATACTAGTCTGGAAGATCATAAGGACACTTGGGCTCTGAGTCATGCTGAATATATTTATGAGACTTTCAGATCAGTCTGATGAGTGGTGTTCAGTTGAATTGTATGGTTAAACTGATTGAATCTCCATCTTCAGAAACCTAAGTCATTAGAGATTTTTGAGACTTGATTGACTTCTGAAAATTGAGTGTAGTGACAGTTACTAGACCTCAAGCATTTACAGAAAATATTAACTAACCATTGCCATACACTTGTAAGCTTGTATAAAATATTTTCTCATCATTCTTTCTGAGTGAAATAAGAAGATACACTAGAAGAAATTTTACCACTTTATTTTAACCCCCCCAAAACTCCAGGTAGTTTCTTTCATGAAGATTACATTTCAGATGAAATTACAGATACCTTGAGAGGAGTGAAAATTCTCTATAACTCTACCTGTAGAACTTTCATTGCCTAAGCAGTGGTAGTCATTTGTGCTGTATCCTAATACACCCATTTCCCTTCTTGGCATAAGGCTTTATTGTGGCTGGATGAGGACACGTGACTAGGTGACTACGTCTTCACAGTGAACCCGGAGCACAAGTGATACAGGTCATTTCCAGGGTGAAATGAGGCTAGGAGTTCTCTTTCACTCAGGCTTGGCTGCCAACACTTGGCAATAGACAATATTTGGATACTAAAGCACTGAGATGAGTATAGCCACCTTTCTTCCAGCAGGCAATGAACATCAGCTTACACAGGAAACAGTCTGGTGTTTTAAGCCACCCAAGATATTGAAGATGCTTATTTTTGCAGTATGAGGCAAATCAATTTGGCTGATACAATTATTTATAGCAGAAACTTAAAGAAGATTATTGTTAATAATTCTGATAATGGTGATAGCTTGGAAAAATATAGATATGAAATATATTACATGTTTTATACACGCATGAGTCATAATAAAAAGCACCTAAGTTTTCTCCCAAGTATAAATGTGTCTGTAAATGTTGGTCTGATGAAGTTCTGTCTTAGCATAATCAACTGAAACTAAAAATCCATTAAATTAATTGGCAATTTAGGCTCCTTTTAAATTTTTCTTTATTCTTTCCAGCATTAAAAGAAATGGGTGAACATATTGATTTTTAGCACAGATTTAAATGGGATGTAATATTTATATAAACACATTAAAGTATATCACATATTAACAGACACTGGATATTCATTTATATTAAGACTTTTAGAATAGTATTAAATATACCAATTCTCATGAAGCTATTCCATTCAATGGAGTGCTGTTATAGATTCTAAGTCAATTGTATAAATAAAAGATAAATAGATAATAGATAGATAATGTATAGATAAAAGATAAAATGAAACTATTGAATAAACCAAGAAAGATATTTCAGTAAGTCATATTACCTGAACCATTTTTGAAATAAACTTTCTGGCTGTCTTTAATGTCAGATTTCCTTCTCTTGAGTCATTGAAATTAGGTCTTCTTGAAACTATAAAACTAAAATCCACCTCATGACTGATATTCTTACAGAATAATATTGAAAATGTTATTTATGTCAAACATTTTGCTATTTTTACTTAAATGCATTAGAAAATTTTATGTATGCATTTTTTTCTCTAATGTCCCTGACTTTATTGATAAAGTATTCTGAATATATTTGAAAAGTATATGGATATATATGAAAACAATAAACTTGCCTTTCAAACTGAAAGTATCGACCACTTGCTTAATAGACGTAAGGAATTCAAGAGGAGTATATTTTTTCAGACCATGTGAAGTTTAATACCTGGAATATTAAAAATCAGAATTATACCACTTAAGTACTACGAGTCAATAGAACAGAAGACAATAATAAAGTACAAGTATTTTGAATACTTTATTTCTAGAATATTTTAATCTTGTATGAAATCAACAACTAAAATTTATTTTGTGATCCTATACCTCTTTATATATTATAGCACATGTCACAATGTATTTATATTTCATCTGAATATTTAGTGGTCTTTGAGTATTTAGCTTTGCATCTAGAACATAGCAGTAACCACAACCTTTGACTTTGTTTCTGCCTCGGCGCCCCAGGCAGCATGGGGATGGTCTAGCTATGCCTGGCCCAGCCACCCTATTGTAAGGAAACTCTATCAGAAATTCAACTGGCTTCCAAACTGAAAAAAAACAAAAATGAACCAGGAACTATCTCATGCTATTCAATGATATTTTAATTTTTTAATCTCTAAATCAAATACTGTTGTGTAACACTTTTTATTTATAAGCATCCAATGAAGTTTGTATAAAGAAAGATACACCCTGATGTTTCTTTTCTAGAATCTTATGACTAATGTGTCTAACCTTTCAGAAGGGCATACCTTCTAGAAACTACCTTGCATTGAGGAAATGGGAGAAGCTATAATGGTCAGCAATGCATGGTTTCTCCTCAGTTAATACTTAAGATCTAGCAAAGAAGCAAAATTTAATAATAAATCTATGAGCTAATATTATAAGCACTTTAATACAATAGTATAGTTAAAAGTTTGAAATGCAAAGAAAAAAGCAGTTAATAATGCTCAGGTTCTAAGAGAACTTTATGGAACAAAGAGTTTTGCATTGAGGTTAATTTTTTTTTTTAAGATTTTATTTATTTATTTAACAGACAGATCACAAGTAGGCAGAGAGGCAGGCAGGGAGAGAGAAGGGAGGAAGCAGGCTCCCTGCTGAGCAGAGAGCCCAATGCGGGGCTCGATCCCAGGACCCTGGGATCATGACTTGAGCCGAAGGCAGATGCTTAACCAACTAAATCACCCAGGTGTCCCTGTACTGAGCTCTAAAGAATTATGTGGGAAAGTTCAAAAGAGAATATTTACTTTAGATACAGAGAAGAACATACACTAAGATATAGAGGTGTGGGCATGACAAGTTCCACCATACCCATTATTAACCTCATAGCTCTGTAGTTTGGTTGTGTTTGTAGGAGTTGAAAAGGAGCAAACATAGAGCACTGAGCAATGAGACCTCAGCACTGGCGTGAAATGAAATTGTGAAGGGCCTTATATTTCATGTTGTGAAAGCATAATTTTTAACCCTACAGGCAGTTCTGTGTTTTAGGAAGATTAGCCTTGTGGGAGTAAAGAAGTCATGGAATGTGGAGCTCTTAGATGCACAAAACACTAACTAGAAAACTGCAAAGTGTTTAACTTGGGTTAGAAAGGAGAATAAAAACTAGGTCGAGAAAGCAGGAACTAATTGGATGTGTAGTTTTTGTCTTCAAGGATTGGATCAAGGAAAAGAATCAAGAGGAATCGTCCAAATGATTCAAAGGAAAGTTTGGACAACTGACTATACCAGGAGAGGAAAAAGACATTTTTGACCAGGAAAACCTATAACTTTTCCAAATAAAGTTAGATTGTGGGAATTCTGTAGAGGATCAGAATAATAAATAGTGAAGAATACTGACCTGAATAATCTAACAACTGCCATGGTCCCATGAGTGTTGAGATGAAATTTTTAAGAGTCTCAAAGGATGTAAAGACATTTTCTAATTGACAATTGTACTCCTAAAGCTCATTCAAAGATCCAAGTGACTAAATAAATGAAGAACTAACCACCCTTCCCTAAGAACACATTCTTAAGTTTTCTATGCCCCTCATTATTTTGGCATTTTCTGTAAATTCTAAGATGATTTGCCAAAGATACTATTTCATTGCCAATTGTATACAAACTAAATGTATGAAGTCCTAGTAGAGTTTAATGGATATGGTGTGATACTTAAGACAGTGAGGAACTTGATAATAAAATGAAAAGAAAAAAATAAAAAAGCTTGGAGGGTAACATTTGGAACACCTTTAAGTATTTAACCTGAAATTGAATGGAACTCTGATAAAATGAACAGCTGCATTGGCCATGAAGTTTGACCTCTGGGTGCTAAGACCAAAAATTTTTCCTCAACTTGGATGACTTACATCATCTACTCATGCAGACAATATTAGAATATTAACAAACATCATTTTTTTTCTTTTCTAAATTAAGAAAACATTTTTATAAAATTATATTACTAAGACATGCAATATATTTTTCAAAATCTACTGAGGGAAAAATGTGAAAATAATAAAAAATAAATTCTCTGAAGAATGATTAGTAGTGATTAAGAGAATAGTTACGTAAGATATCCTATTCATGAATCCAAAATAATAAAAGTAGAAAATATTTATTAGGCACTTACTGTACATTGTTTAGTATGTCATTCACTTGGGCCACAGAACTTAAACAAGACTGTGAGGTCAGTATTTAAATGAGTGGCTTCATCACTTCACATTCTGACATCATCTAACATGGAATATATGCAAGTTTTTGCAGATATTTGCACTTCACATGAATTTGTCTTAAAAATCCTATCTCATTCAAAGGCTACATTTTTTACTTGAAAGAATGTTCAAAAATATTATTTTCATTTGAAAGAATTTCTATTAAATTAATAAATGGCATAATATATTCAAATTCAATCTATAATTTTATGGATTATACATGAAATAAATATATTCTTATTATTTGTAGTTATTCTATTAGGACTAATGTATATTACTTTATGGAGAAAAGCATTTTTGCATACTCATCCACAAGTGATTAATTTGGTTATTTATTAACAATTTTTAAAATAGTGAATATAAAGCCTAACTCAAAGTATAGCTTTTTTTTTTTTTTCCCTCCAAAGTATAACTTTTAAAAGTATGAGAACATTTCAAGCTTATATATCCAGGTCAATCTTAATTCAATATAATATTTGACCTGTAGTTTTGGAGATGAATCAAAAGCAAACTTCCTCTAATGAAGTAACTTTGATGAAATTCTAAAATATTCTTTTAAGGCTGTATATTACATATTCCTTTTTCTAAACAATTACTGAAATTTTGGGTTAAAATTTTATCATTTTGGTGTGAATGAAGGGATAGTTTTCACATAAGAACATGGAATATCTTTTGCTTATGAAAATATTTTAGAGTAAATTCAAAGTTAAAGAGCTATATTTTAATAATAGAGAAATATGAATTAATGAGAATAACATTATGTTCTAGTGTTTAAATTCAGACTGTGATTATGTACTTTATTTATACTGAAGTCAGTAATTTCAAATAATTTTTACAGAAAATGTTTATAGAAAAATTTTTACAGAAAAAAGCATGTTTGATTACATGCAATTTTCACACAATGGGTACTATTCTTAATGTTTATCCATAGCTGAGTTCACAGAATTTAATCTATCTAGTGAGAGCTAATCTTATAAATAAAAAAATAAAATATAAAAAAATTAAACCTGGGGCACCTGGGTGACTTAGTGGGTTAAGCCTCTGCCTTTGGCTCAGGTCATGATCTCAGGGTCCTGGGATTAAGCCCAGCATTGGGCTCTCTGCTCAGCAGGGAACTTGCTTCCCCCTCTCTCTGCCTGCCTCTCTGCCTACTTGTGATCTCTCTCTCAGACAAATAAATAAAATCTTTTAAAAAAAATTATCCTTTTATTTATAAAACATTTCATGAGTGACTATTATGTGTTAAGATTTTACTAACCAATAAAGCAGATATTAAACTTGAAAAAATAAATAAGCTTGAATAAAATATTATTTCTACTCCAAAGACATTTACAAATTTACAAGACATGGGAGAATTTTATGGCAGTGAATTCATGGTAGTACATTATATGGTGATGGCAATTGTCATAGCAAATATCTGTGAAAGCCACAAGAAAATTAGTGGTTTGGTAATAGTGAACTTCCACTTATCAAGCAGAATGATATTAATGGTTCTACTACTGTAAGAAAAAAGTTATGGGATGATATAAAGCTATATAATTGTCTTAACTTGGCCTCTTTAGAATCTGCAGAAAGAACAAGACACAAGTATTCCAGTTAGCATTCTTAGAAGAAGAAATAAAGCAATGGGAAGAGTAAACAGGAAGGAAAGCTAATGAAGGGTGAGTAATTGAGCTGTTTACCATTGTTGGTAGATGGGATCAATTGTGCCATTAACCGTTTGAGGAACTCCTTAGAACATACCTCAGAACTGTTCTCCTAAAGAATGGGGAGATGGGTTTTATTTCCTGATTTTTGGTTTTACATTTGTTGAATTTTGTTCCCAGAGGTTCTAACTTCCTAGCATTTCCTGGCTGTGCCTATTTGCAAACTAAGCAGACTTTTTGAGCTTCCAAAAAAAGTTGCATTACACTCACTGGAAGGTCATTAGAATTTGAATCGCAAATAAAGAGCATGTTTTCGCTGAAACTGGTGGACTAAGGGAGTGTGGCCCTGGTTACCAGGCAAGATCTGTTTTTATAATTCAATTTAATGATTGCATTGATATGGTCATTAAAAGTCATTTCAAGTATTATGTTATGAAATAATGTTCTTAAAAGCTACTATATTTGAAAGTTAAACCAAGTTTCTAGCATTATATATCTTAAGTTTTATGTTCACTCTACGTGACCCATATTATATAGAAAAGTAAGAACTCAATTAATAAAGGAATATTATTCCAATGACCAATACATTTTTCAAACAAAAGTCAAAACATATATAGTCTAGTGTCCTAGAGTACATTTTAGAGTATGGAATAAAGAAAAAAAGAAGGAAACATAATGGTAAAAAATATATTATTACATACACATTAAAATTTTTAAACACACTAAAATATGTCCCTTAAAAGTTGACAGAAAAGTTTTAAAATATAAAGGAGGGGGCCTTCCATTATCGTTTTGGAAAATGGAGAGGGGGCAGAGAAATATTGGTTCTCCTTGTGTTGAGGTCAGCATGAGGAGGATTTCAAGTATAAAACAAACTCAAAACAGAAATTTGAATTCAACTATTATCAGTTTTCACCAGTCTTCCCAGGAAAGCATTGAGCTGCCTAGGAAATGAGGAGGAAAGACCCCTGAAACAAAAGAACCATAACATCATATTGACTTTCTGTCTTCAAATATCTCTTATTTGGTTGAAACTTTTATACAAATATAAAATATTTGTCATTCTATCATTAAATTTATTTCCTTACAGGATAAACACAACACACAAATGTGAATGAGCTACAAATAAAGTATAATTGGTTACCTTGATCCACCTTCTCCAGATGTGAAAAGGTGAAATGAGCATAAAGAATCCTAAGATTACATCAAAATGGAAGATTCAAAAAGAATAGGTTGCAAACAAAAGATTAACATTAAATCTTTTCTATGTTAAACTAAAGTTGACTCTAGAGTCATGGATGATCTGAACTAAGAACTTCATATGAAAGATGATAAGTGGTTCCTGGGTGACTCAGTCATTAAACATCTGGCTTTGGCTCAGGTCATCACCCCAGGGTCCTGGGATTGAGCCCCGAGTCAGGTTCCCTGATCAGTGGGGAGCCTGCTTCTCCCTCTCCTACTTCCCCAGCTTATGTTCCCTTTCTTACTGTCTCTCTCTGTCAAATAAATAAAATATTTTAAAAAAATAGAAGATGATAAAAAGGAGAAACACTGGGACAAAAGATTATCAAGATCTTACATGTGAGTGTAGCTCAGACCAACACCAGATCCCAAAACCCATTTTTCTCAACAGTATTCTGCCTTCAGTTTAACTGAGAGCAACAGACATCTTTCTGAGTGCATAGTTTATCCATCCCCCATCACTCATTCTACCAGTTATTGTTAACTGCTTTTCTCTATCAATTAAACAAAATATTAAGATTTTTTTCAAATTTTTATTATGTAAGTATTGACATAAAATATTTAAAATAATAGGTTTATTTCTAACATGAATATTTTGACTTTTATATTATATTCATTTCTCTTTTTAAATTTGTATTTAAATTCCAGATAGTTAACATACAGTGTAGTACTAGTTTCAGGTATTATATATTGTGATTCCATACTTCCCTGCATCACCTGGTGCTCATCACAACAGGTGCACTCCTTAATCCTCATCACCTATTTCCACCATTCCTCACCCACCTCCCCCCTGGTAACCACTAGTTTGTTCTCTATAGGTAAGTCTGTTTTTTGGTTTGCCTCTCTCTCTCTTTTTCTCCCTTCTCATTTGTTTTGTTTCTTGTATTTTACATATAAGTGAAACCATACGGCGATTGTCTTTCTCTGACTATGTTGCTCAGCACTGTAGTCTTTAGGTCTATTCATGCCCTTACAAATGGAAAGATTTCATTATTTTTATGGCTGAGTAATATTCCACTGTGTATATATGTTACTTTTTTTTTTTTATTCATCAGTCAGTGGACACTTGGGCTCTTTCCAAAATTGGGTAATGTAGATAATGCTGCTATAAATACTTGAGCACATTTACTTTCATTTCTTATGTGATTTCATATAGGATTGATAACTCTACAAATTATTATAAAGTAAGGACTCCTGCTCTCATTTTTTGAATGGTGTACAATATATGAACAGCAGATGCAGACAGCAGAACCACTACTGTGCAACTACTAAGACAGGTCTTTTATATTTTTTTAATTGTACAATAATATAAGGTTTTATGTTGACTTTTACTTTCCCCTGTCCCATTGACCCCTAAACATATTATTTAAAAATACTATTTCTTCATATTTTTTCCTAATAAGAGGTTATTTATAACGTCAACACCTGCTTATTTATGCTAGAGGCTAAATCAGAATTTAGGGTTAATTTGGAGCACTTCCTCTCATCTTAGTGGTGGAGAGCCTTTCTCAAAGACCGAATAAGGCAACTTTTGATTCCAACTCTGCACACTGGGTAGTAGCTAATGGTTTATTTTTGTGTCCCAACTCCCAAAGGGAGGCTAGAGAACAGTCGAGCGTTGTTCCTGACATCAGTGGTTTTGGCAATTATAGCATAAGAGAGAGAAACGGTCACAAGTTGAAAACACAGGCCAGTTTACCCTTTTAAATACAGTTGCAATGAAAGAAGTCACCTATTAATAATAATAAAGTGGGCCTAAGGTTAAAAATTTTTTATAGCTTGATCTTGATATTGGTATTTTCTAAAGGAATGTTTTCCACATCATTTGCCAAAGCATTCTGTTTTCAAACATACTAAAACTTCCTTGTTAATTAACTTACATATTTCCCCAATGACACTGAAGGGCTTCTGGTCAAAACTGGAGATTGGTAACCACTTTGTATTGGTGAATATGAAGTTTTGGTGTTTAAAGTATAAGTTCAAAGACTATATGAGGAAATGATTAAAGCTTATATTAAAAGAATACTAAATAAAATTCTTTCAAATGTGTTTTCTATGTTCTGATTAACTTTAAAATAATATTTAAAAGTTAATGCAAAACTATGGTTTTTACTTTACTATATAATCTTACTCTTGGCCTAGAAATTGGTAAATGCTGATGAAATCTAAAAATCATGTCTTGTTCTGTTGAGTTAGCCTTGGCTTCACAGCAGCAGTTTGCATAAATAGTTGGAAGTGTACACTTTCCTTTTCCCTTAAATCTGAGGTCACTATTCAGCTCAACTAACTAAATTTAATGTGCAAACCTGTATTTAACTGTTAACACCTAAGTATACAGCCGAGTTTTCGGCCTTCTAACAGTAAATATTAACTTCCTAAACAACTGGCATTAACATCATGTTTTGAAACCAGAAAGAATAAAAACAGTTTTTTTTTTTAAATTTGAGGTCTTTTAATCAATATTCAGTGATAGCTTGTTTGAGAAAACCCGGATTCTGACAGTTCCTTAATATTATGTTCCATATTTAACTGAAAAACTTCATTTTAATTGACAGTAATGTGTAAAGTCAAATGGACCTAATGAGAAAATTATAATTTAATGCCTTGACAATTTAAAACAATTTTACTTAACCGAAATACTAGGTTTAGAAAAGTCTATTCTAGAAACAAAGAAAAACTCAGTTGTTTCGGTTTCTGATTTATTCTAATCCTGGAATAAGTTGAATAATCTTCTACTCAACACTGGACCTATGGAGGGCTAACAGAGCTCCTCTAAGTGAGACTGACATTTGAAATGAACTAATCCTACATAGATCCATCTGCACACACATGATATGTGAACTTTTTATTTATTTTTAATTTTTTTAAAGATTAGACCCAGACCCAGGGCACCTGGATGGGTCAGTGGGTTAAAGCTTCTGCCTTCAGCTTGGGTCATGATCTCAGGGTCCTGGGATCAGGCTCTCTGCTCATCAGGGAGCTTGCTTCCCCCCCCCACCCCCCGTCTCTCCCTGCCTCTCTGCCTACTTGTGATTTCTGTCTGTCAAAAAAAAAAAAATCTTAAAAAAAAAGATTTTATTTATTTGAGAGAGAGAGAGAGAACATGTGCACAAGCAGGGGAGGGATAGAGGCAGAGGGAGAGGCAGACTCCTGGCTGAGCAGGGAGCCTGCTGATGCGGGGCTCAATCCCAGGACCCTGAGATCACAACCCAAGCCTAAGGCAGACCAGACACTTAACTGACTGAGCCACCCAGGCACCCTGTGAACTTAAAAAAAAAAAAAAAAAGAAAGAAAAAGAAAAAGAAAGAAAGAAGAAAGAAAGAAAGAAAGAAAGAAAGAAAGAAAGAAAGAAAGAAGAAAGGAAAAGAAAATGATTTTATCTATTTATTTGAGAGAAAGAGAGAGTGAGAGAGAGCATGAACAGGGAGGAGAGTGAGAAGCAGGCTTCCTGCTTGGGAGCCCAATACAGCACTCAGTCTTGGGACCCCAGAATCACACCCTGAGCCAAAGGCAAACACATAACCATCTGAGCTACCCAGGTGCCCAGTTTGTGAACTTTGTGCTGACATTAGATTCTAGAACAAATAGTACATTATGAACTACCTGTCCAGTGTGAATGCCTTAATGGAAGAATTTGTCTGGAACAATGACTGAAACCAAGATTATCTCTGGATCATTTGAGATGGTAGGAAACTTCTGGGTGATTGATGCTTTTGTGTTTTGGGGGGATGGGCTGTTTTGTCTCACGATGGATAATGAGACTTATTGCTTGATCTGCAGGTTATAGAACACATTGGAATACAAATTTTATTTTAAGTGAGATATTTGACATTTGGTGAACCAAGTTAAATATTGATGGATCAAGTATCGAAGCAAAAAAAAAAAAAAGTGTATGAATGGTTTATACCTTGAATCTTGGGATCCCACTCTGATATATCTCTAGATTTGTCTGCCCAAACACTGCATTTGTTGCTGTTAATGTGTCTCCTTGTCTTTTTTCATCTATTGTTATATTCATATTAGCGAATCTTTGATTTTCAGAAAGTCTATCATTAACCTATTCATCATTATTTCTATCCTCATTTTATTTATTTTTTTCTATCTTCATTTCAAAAGCTGGGGTTTTCATTGATAGACATTGAATAAACTCTCATTAAAAACTTACTGTATTTCGAACCCATTTCGAAGGAGATTCACAGTGGAAAAAATAGACTAATGAGGAAGTCATAGGGCCCTAAGGTAATATGAAGATTCCCAGGTTCTACTGTGGTTAGGAAAACTACATCTCTTGAGAGATGGCTTCCAGTAGGGGTTAGGACTTTCTTTTTGTATCCCACTTTTCTCCTTTTATGCCAATATTTCAGAATTGAAATGATGACCAAAAATGGCAGAAATTAAAACTTGACTCTACACAAAATAGCATTTCAAAAGAAGATTTCATACAACCTTTATTAAAAGTAAGTGGGTGAGCACAATCCAGATAGGTTTACTTAAAAATTAAGAGACAGGTATGCTTCTGTATCTTGGTAACAGATGTCTATGGTTAACAGTTGACGTGACATGAATTGTACTTTCAGCCACTTCAATGATGGAGTCTCCATCTTTTAAAGATTGTTCTACGTTGGCACCTTCACACTAACTTGGCCTTGCTCCTCTAAATGTCCTTGGCTCAGTAATGTTTTACAATAAACTTCTAAGCCAATGCAGGCAGAATCTTGGCTTATACAAAATCTGCCTCTGCCCACTTCAGGGTATGTGTTACAATAAGCAGATGTACTTTTTTTTTCTTTATTAATAATTTAACATACATTTTCATGTTAATGAAACCTAAATTTTTAATTCAACTCTTTTTGTAGTGTAAACTACAGCCCTTTAACACTGTAACTGTTTAAACAGTTTTCATACCTGGGAAGTTGGCTTATCTTTAAAAGCATAAGAAAAAAAAGAGGAACTAAGTACAAATGACTAAAATTATGACATTGGATAATTTTCTGCCTGTAATTTTTTGGGGGTAGGAATGTTCCCCCTTCCAGTAGTATGTATTCTTAAATGATACTTTAATGCAGTGTATTCATTGAGATTTTTCCTTAGTCATGTTAGCAGTGAAAAAAAAAATGCTAAATGAATACTTGTTTAATATTTCATTTTCAGTTTTATTTCTCTATACCCATGTAATCTCACTTTACCTTTTATATCAATAAGAGAATCCCTCCACTTAATGGAATTCCCAAGTAGAAAATCGATTTTTATGTCAACTTATTTTACACACAAGCCATTAAAATGTAAACTCAGAAATATATACCACACTTAGTTGTTATTTAAATCATGTTTGAATTATCATGCTATTCTTCTGTCTTACTAAATATGGATCAAATGTTACAGGGCTTTGCAGTAAGGGTGTCTGGGTATCACAAATGTGCTGAGACCTAAGGGTTCAAAGGTCTGTGCAATTGGAGAAAGCTGAAGCTGCCCCAAACCAATTACTGACCCCTTCTTAGCAAAGAATATAAAGGAGCATGATGAACAAGAGAGTTGCCTGCAGTCCTAGGAAATTTTAACATGTCCTAATGCAAGTCCTATCTCCAAGCATTCTGAAAATTGCTCCTAAATTTATTAATAAATATAATACTTGGAATACACTTAGGTGCATATTAAATGTATTCACTTTGGGGAAGAATGCTAAGGAAATAATAAATCCTTTACTATCATGCATTTAAATTAAAAGACAACTTCTATTTAGTGCTATTTTAGGCAATTTGATTTTTTTTAAAGATTTTATTTATTTATTTGACAGACAGAGGTCACAAGTAGGCAGACAGGCAGGCAGAGAGAGAGCAAGGAAGCAGGCTCCCTGCTGAGCAGAGAGCCCGATGCGGGGCTTGATCCCAGGACCCTGAGATCATGACCTGAGCCAAAGGCAGAGGCTTAACCCACTGAGCCACCCAGTCATCCCAGCAATTTGATTTTTTTAAAAGGAGACTTGTAGATGGGGACAACCTGACTACATTTATAAACTTGGTATCCCTCATTAATTTTATTTCTACAGTGAGTTAATCTGGTTTATCTTTCTTGAAACTTAAAAAGTGCTTACACTTCTGTGAGTTTGTAAGTACTAAGCATTTTTAATTCACTTCTATAGGATGAGAAAATTTATTAAATTAATAAAGATTAAATACAAGTTTCATCTTGTATTAAGGATAAATAATAATTAATAAAGGATAAATTAATAAAGATGAAATACAAGTCCCTAAGTCCACTTGGAGTATCTGTTACACTATTATAAAGATGTACTTAAATTTTCAGTACATATAATAAAAAAATAGTTTAGCACTTGAAAGTTTGTCAAAGATTGGTTAATATGGCCTTTCCATGTCATATTGAAGTACTGTTAAATAGTATTATTAAATTTTCTAGAAAACTATATCTGCATTTGATTTTGCAGTTAACTATTTGATCAGAGATAAGACACTATGAAACTACATATGAACTTGGAGACTTCTGCCCAGAAGAGTATATATTCCTAAAGACTATGTATTAATGCTCATTTGAACATTAGCCAATTTTCAAGTCTCATGGTAGTCATATTCTGAGATTCTTTTCTCAAACTGCCTATAAATATTCCCTTCCTCATAATACTCTTTAGTCCATCTTTATCAACATACTGTTTCCCTTATTAATCAGTTACGTACATTTTTAACACAGGTCCGGTATCTAGACATTATTTATTAACATGTTAAAATGAAAAGGCTAGTTCTTAGAAATCAATATATAATATACACAGACATTCAAAAGAATATAATCTATTTAAATTTATTTAAATTTATTTAAATTTATGCTCTTTATTAATGCATTACTAAAAACATGTTAGGTATATGTATATGGGTATCTTAATTTTCACATGTTTTGAGCTAATTTTCAACAGAATTTATCATTTTTATATAACACATTAGACTTTGCTGTCACAAAAATGAAGGAGGAGGAGTGCCTGGGTGGTTCAGTGGGTTAAAGCCTCTGCCTTCGGCTCAGGTCCTGATTCCAGGGTCCCGGGATGGAGCTCCACATGGGCTCTCTGCTCAGCGGGGATCCTGTCTGCTTCCCTTCCTCTGTCTCTGCCTGTCTCTCTGCCTACTTGTGATCTCTGTCTGTCAAGTAAATAAATAAAATCTTTAATAAAAAAAAAAAGAAGTAATGAAGGAGGAATCTTGCAGTCCTACTTGATAACTGATTTCTCTTATGCATCTCTAAGAGAAACATTGCCAAGATCAGATAATAAACAATCACTCAATTAACATGTCCATAGTTCTGCTTCAGGAGAACTGGAACAATGGTGGAGATCAAGCTGGGAGTCAGAAGCGGGTAGTTCAGGAGGTGCCTCATTTGGGAGTGGAGGGGAAACCATTTTTTGAGGGTAAGCTCTATTATACTGAACACAGTATATTGAAATAAGTTTAAAGATATGCCCAGTGTCCTACTGGTTAAATCCGCTGGACTTTTTAAAATATTTCCTGAAGTGTTTTATGAGATGCAAGTACTCTTCCTTTTAAAACCTCTACTCCTTGGTCTCTCTTACATTTTTCTATCTTTGTTCTTCACCTACCTCTTTGCATGGCAGTAATCCCTATTTTGTGTCTCCATGTTCCCCTTCTGTTCTCCATATTGGTGGAGACCATCATAACCTTCATGATCATCATTGTCATAGCTACCCCTAAAGAGCCAATCATTGTGCTAGACCCTTTAAGTATACTAAATTTATGTTTGACATGTCTCTGCAGATACACATATATGCTGTACATGTGAGTCTGAGTGTGTACAAATCCCATCTTCGTAGATGAGATAACATGCTTGGTTCGATTAAGCCATGTGCTCCAGAGCACATTGAGAAGCTGCACTGTGGTTCACAGTGGCTTCACAAAGGTGCCTGCTAGTGCCATGCCTCTCAAATTATAATATCCATACTAAGAACTTTCAGATCTTGTTAAAAGTCAGATTCTGCTTCACTAAATTCAGGAGGTTGCTAGAGATTCTGCATTCCCAGCAAACTCTTCCATGATGTGACCACGTCTGGTCCACATACCATACTTTAAAGTAGCACTGGGCTTCCTGCTTCCTGGGAGGCCTGCTTCTCCCTCTCCCTCCCTCTGTTTGTAGTCCCTTTCTCACTGTGTCTCTTCCTGGCAAATAAATAAAACTTAAAAAAAAAAGAAAAAAAAAAAGAATATTACAATTTTATATTTCTATGTTTCTATGGTTGATCATTCTTATTTATTTATTTATTTATTTATTTATATTTGTTTATTTACAGCATAACAGTGTTCATTGTTTTGGCATCACACCCAGTGCTCCATGCAGTACATGCCCTCCCTATTACCCACCACCTGGTTCCTCAACCTCCCACCTCCCCCACCCCCCCGCCGCCCCCTCATAACCCTCTGGTTGTTTTTCAGAGTCCATAGTCTCTCATGGTTCATCTCCCCTTCCAGTTTCCCTCAACTCTCTCTCCTCTCCATCTCCCCATGTCCTTCATGTTATTTGTTATGCTCCACAAATAAGTGAGACCATATGATACTTGACTCTCTCTGCTTGACTTATTTCACTCAGCATAATTTCTTCCAGTCCCGTCCATGTTGCTACAAAAGTTGGGTATTCGTCCTTTCTGATGGAGGCATAATACTCCATCGTGTATATGGACCACATCTTCCTTATCCATTCATCCGTTGAAGGGCATCTTGGTTCTTTCCACAGTTTGGCGACCGTAGCCATTGCTGCAATAAACATTGGAGTACAAATGGCCCTTCTTTTCACTACATCTGTATCTTTGCGGTAAATACCCAGCAGTGCAATTGGAGGGTCATAGGGAAGCTCTATTTTTAATTTCTTCAGGAATCTCCACACTGTTCTCCAAAGTGGCTGCACTAACTTGCATTCCCACCAACAGTGTAAGAGGGTTCCCCTTTCTCCACATCCTCTCCAACACACGTTGTTTCCTGTCTTGCTAATTTTGGCCATTCTAACTGGTGTTAAGTGGTATCTCAATGTTGTTTTAATTTGAATCTCCCTGATGCCCAGTGATGATGAACATTTTTTCATGTGTCTGATAGCCATTTGTATGTCTTCGTTGGAGAAGTGTCTGTTCATATCTTCTGCCCATTTTTTGATAGGATTATCTGTTTTGTGTGTGTTGAGTTTGAGAAGTTCTTTATAGATCCTGGATATCAACCTTTTGTCTGTACTGTCATTTGCAAATATCTTCTCCCATTCCGTGGGTTGCCTCTTTGTTTTGTTGACTGTTTCCTTTGCTGTGCAGAAGCTTTTGATCTTGATGAAGTCCCAAAAGTTCATTTTTGCTTTTGTTTCCTTGGCCTTTGGAGACATATCTTGAAAGAAGTTGCTGTGGCTGATATCGAAGAGGTTACTGCCTATGTTCTCCTCTAGGATTCTGATAGATTCCTGTCTCATGTTGAGGTCTTTTATCCATTTCGAGTTTATCTTTGTGTACAGTGTAAGAGAATGGTCGAGTTTCATTCTTCTACATATGGCTGTCCAGTTTTCCCAGCACCATTTGTTGAAGAGACTGTCTTTTTTCCATTGAATATTTTTTCCTGTTTTGTCGAAGATTATTTGACCATAGAGTTGAGGGTCCATATCTGGGCTCTCCACTCTGTTCCACTGGTCTATGTGTCTGTTTTTATGCCAGTACCACGCTGTCTTAGTGATCACAGCTTTGTAGTAAAGCTTGAAATCGGGTAACGTGATGCCGCCAGTTTTGTTTTTGTTTTTCAACATTTCCTTAGCAATTCAGGGTCTCTTCTGACTCCATACAAATTTTAGGATTATTTGCTCCAGCTCTTTGAAAAATACCGGTGGAATTTTGATCTGAATGGCATTAAAAGTATAGATTGCTCTAGGCAGTATAGACATTTTAACAATGTTTATTCTTCCAATCCAAGAGCATGGAACGGTCTTCCATCTTTTGGGGTCTTCTTCAATTTCTTTCATGAGTGTTCTGTAGTTCCTCGAGTATAGGTCCTTTACTTCTTTGGTTAGGTTTATGCCCAGGTATCTTATGGTTCTTGGTGCTATAGTAAATGGAATCGATTCTCTAATTTCTCTTTCTGTATTTTCATTGTTAGTGTATAAGAAAGCCACTGATTTCTGTACATTGACTTTGTAACCTGCCACGTTACTGAATTGCTGTATGAGTTCTAGTAGTTTGGGGGTGGAGTCTTTGGGGTTTTCCATATAAAGAATCATGTCATCTGCGAAGAGAGAGAGTTTGACTCCTTCCTTGCCAATTTGGATACCTTTTATTTCTCTTTGTTGTCTGATTGCCGTTGCTAGAACTTCTAATACTATGTTGAACAAGAGTGGTGAGAGTGGGCATCCTTGTCGTGTTCCTGATCTCAACGGGAAGGCTGCAAGCTTTTTCCCATTGAGGATGATATTTGCTGTGGGTCTTTCATAGATAGATTTTATGAAGTTCAGGAATGTTCCCTCTATCCCTATACTTTGAAGCGTTTTCATCAGGAACAGATGCTGGATTTTGTCAAATGCTTTTTCTGCATCAATTGAGAGGACCATGTGGTTCTTCTCTCTTCTCTTATTGATGTGTTCTATCACACTGATTGATTTGCGAATGTTGAACCAAACTTGCAACCCAGGGATGAATCCCACCTGGTCATGGTGGATAATCTTTTTAATGTGCTGCTGGATCCTGTTTGCTAGGATCTTGTTGAGAATCTTTGTATCCATATTCATCAGTGATATTGGTCTGAAATTCTCCTTTTTGGTAGGGTCTTTGCCTGGTTTGGGGATCACGGTAATGCTGGCTTCATAAAAAGAGTCTGGAAGTTTTCCTTCTGCTTCAATTTTTTGGAACAGCTTCAGGAGAATTGGTGTTATTTCTTCTTTGAAAGTTTGGTAGAATTCCCCAGGGAATCCGTCAGGTCCTGGGCTCTTGTTTTTTGGGAGGTTTTTGATCACTGTTTCAATCTCATTACTAGATATTGGTCTATTCGGGTTGTCAATTTCTTCCTGGTTCAATTTTGGGAGTTTGTAGCTTTCCAGGAATGCATCCATTTCATCTAGGTTGCTTAGCTTATTGGCATATAACTGTTGGTAATAATTTCTGATGATTGTTTCTATTTCCTTTGTGTTAGTTGTGATCTCTCCCTTTTCATTCATAATTTTATTAATTTGGGCTTTCTCTCTTTTCTTTTGGATTAGTGTGGCCAATGGTTTATCGATCTTATTGATTCTTTCAAAAAACCAGCTTCTAGTTTCATTGATACATTCTACTGTATCTCTCGTTTCTACCTCATTGATCTCTGCTCTAATCTTGATTATTTCCCTTCTTGCATGTGGAGTTGGTTTGATTTGTTGTTGATTCTCCAGTTCTTTAAGGTGTAGAGATAGCTGGTGTATTCTGGATTTTTCAGTGTTTTTGAGGGAGGCTTGGATGGCTATGTATTTCCCCCTTAGAACCGCCTTTCCTGTATCCCATAGGTTTTGGACCGAGGGGTCTTCATTCTCATTGGTTTCCATGAATTGTTTAAGTTCATCTTTGATCTCCTGGTTGATCCAAGCATTCTTAAGCAAGGTGGCCTTTAGCTTCCAGGTGTTTGAGTTCCTTCTGAACTTTTCCTTGTGATTGAGCTCCAGTTTCAAAGCATTGTGATCAGAGAATATGCAGGGAATAATGTCAGTCTTTTGGTATCGGTTGAGTCCTGCTTTGTTACCCAGTATGTGGTCTATTCTGGAGAAGGTTCCATGTGCACTTGAGAAGAATGAGTATTCTGTTGTTTTAGGGTGGAATGTTCTGTATATGTCGATGAGGTCCATCTGGTCCAATGTTTCATTCAATGCTCTTATTTCTTTATTAATTTTCTGCTTTGATGATCTGTCTATTTCTGAGAGAGGTGTATTAAGATCTCCTACTATTATTGTATTCATATCAATATGACTCTTTATCTTGATTAATAGTTTTCTTATGTAATTGGGTGCTCCCATATTGGGGGCATAGATATTCACAATTGTTAGATCGCCTTGGCGGATAGTCCCTTTAAGAATTATGTAGTGTCCTTCTGTATCTCTGACTACAGTCTTTAGTTTAAAATCTAATTTATCTGATATGAGAATCGCTACCCCAGCCTTCTTTTGAAGCCCATTGGCATGAAAGATGCTTCTCCATCCCTTCACTTTCAGTCTGGGTGTATCCTTAGGTTCAAAATGGGTCTCTTGTAGACAACATACGGATGGGTCCTGTCGTTTTATCTAATCTGTAACCCTGTGTCGTTTTATGGGCGCATTTAGGCCATTCACATTGAAAGTGATTATTGAGAGATAGGTTTTTATTGACATCGTGTTGCCTTTAAAGTCTTTCTGTCTATAGATTGTTTCTATATTTCTGTTCAATGATATTCTTAGGATTTTTTCTCTTTTATAGGACCCCCCTTAATATTTCCTGCAGTGTCGGCTTGGTGGTTGCATAGTCTTTTAAGCCTTGCCGGTCTTGGAAACTCTTTATCTCTCCATCCATTTTAAATGTCAGTCTTGTTGAATAGAGTATTCTTGGTTGCATGTTCTTCTCATTTAGTACTCTGAATATATTTTGCCAGCCCTTCCTGGCTTTCCATGTCTCTGTGGAAAGGTCTGACGTTATTCTAATGGGCTTTCCTCTGTATGTAAGAAGCTTCTTTGTCCTAGCTGCTTTTAAGAGGGTCTCTCTTGAAACATAATTCCCCATTCTAACTATAAGGTGCCGTGAGGACTTTCGAGAATCTAAAATCTTGGGAGGAAATCTTTCTGCCTCTAGTACATGAACGTTGTTTCCATTCGTGAGATTGGGAAAATTTTCATAGACAACTTCTTCCACTATATCTTCTAGACTTCTTTCTTTTTCTTCCCCTTCAGGGATTCCAATAATTCTGACGTTGAAATGTTTCATGGCATCGTTTATTTCCCTGATTCTGTTTTCGTGGCTTCTGAGCTGTTTGTTCCAGGCTTCCTCCTGATCCTTTCTCTCTATCTGTTTGTCCTCCAGATCACTAATTCTATCTTCTGTCTCAGTTACCCTAGCTTTTAGAGAATTTAAATTGGATTGGAACTCATTGAGAGCATTTTGAACATCATCCCTGGTGGCTTTCAGTTCTGCCCTAACATTGTGAACATCATCCCTGGTGGCTTTCAGTTCTGCCCTAATCAATTCTGTTTGGTCATCCATGGCTTTCTCCAACCTAGCTATTGCCTGGATAATTGTTAGTCTGAATTCCTTTTCTGACATATTGTCTATGTCGATAGCCATTAGCTCTGTTGCAGAAGGCCCATCCTCTGTATTTTTCTTCTGTTGGGTATTCCTCCTCCTAGTCATTTTGGTAAGAGATGACTAAACAGATGCAGCTGGACTTATCGATTGTGGTGCAGTCAATGTGCACCCTGGAACGCTTCTGTGCAACCAGGATTCCCCACCCAAATTAGAGAAAAAAGAAAAGAAAAAGAAATAGAGAAGAAGAAAGAAAAAAAAGGGGAAAGAAAAAAGGAAAAAAAAAGAGAGAGAGAGATAGGAAAAAAAGGGAAGATAAAAGAGAAGGCTCAGCTCAAATGGGCCACAAGGTAAGATTTGTGGAGTATACAAACAAAAACAGACAGACAAAAAGAGTGATAAAAGTATATGACAAGAGAAAAAAATATGTATATATAAGCAAAAAAAAAGGGAAGAACCTCATCAGAAAGAACCCCAAGTATAAGATTTATATATTATCAGGACAAACACAAATTCACAGAAACACTGACAGAAGGAAAATTTGGGAGAATGGTTATAGATTCTCAGTGTGGGTGAGGAAGGTTATTTTGATTCTTCCTGAAGGTATCTTGATGTTTTTGTTAAGGGACTCAACTTTCCTAAGTTACAGGGGGATTAGAAACTGGTTTGCCTATAGGGGTAGCATTGATTGGGGAAAGGGGATTACCTTGAAGTTTAACTCTACATGTATAGTAGAAAATAAAAATTAAAAAAGAATAAACTAGACTAAACTAAGTTAAAATTAAAAAAGAATTAAAAAAATAGAAAAACAAAAGAAAAACACGGGTGTATGTATCAAAAAGTTCAGGTTAGAAGGTTATTAAAGAATTTGATGTACTGGACATCTCAGTGTGATGGTAAATAGGTTAAAAAATTATCTGTATGTATAAAAAAAAAGAACCAGAATATTGGTAAAGAGTTAAAAATAAAAGTTGTATTTATGAAGTAGTGGTGGTTGTTCTCTTGTAGTCTTTTTTTTTTTTTTTCTTCCTTCCTGGTTGGTTTTCTGGGGGAGGGTCCTGCCACGTGGGTTTTCAGACAATGATGTTCCCTGAGTTAGGTCCTCCCGCTCCCCTCAAGGGGGTGAGCTCTTTTTTTTTCAGGAAACTGTTTTTTTCAGCCTTTTGTTCTCTGGGGGTTTTTATGTTCTTTCATCTGCTTTCTCTTGCCTTGACAGCTTTTGATGGTTTTTGGAGGTTTAGAGGAGAGCAAACAGCACCCCAACCTCCCTCTCAGAGAGAAGCCTCAGACTGTTTTGCAAAAGCTGCTGGCAGAGTCGGTTCTGAGTCACTGTCCCTGGGGATGCAGGAGCTCCTCGTTGTACCCAAAACCAGGGCAGCGGTGGCTTTCTAGGCAGCTCCAGACCGCCAGAGAGGTTCTGAGCAGAGATCGCACACTGAGATTTTCCGGCTGTCCCGGGCTGGGAATGTCTGGTTTTTCCGGCTGCCAGAGCTCCAGGCTAGCGCCTATGAGCACCTATCCCAAGGGAGGGTGTGGGACGCGCGCATTTCAGGATTGCCGTCTGGCCAGGCTCCCAGCCCCTCACGGGAGCCAGACCCCACTCGTTCTCAGGCGCGCTGGCATTCAGGTGCACTGGTGGCTCAGGGATGGAGACCTGATTTCTCCGCCGCACTCTCTCTGGCTCCGCGCCAGGGGAGGCTGTCCTGGGTCCGGGGACTTAGGTCCCTGACCCTAGCCGCCCAGGTTCCCACTATTACCCCCTGCAATCCTTTGCTGTTTGTTTTTTTGAGTGCTTTCAACCAGACTCCAAGTTAATGCTGGTCCCCAGACGCAGAGCACTCTCGTGTTGGGGTGTTACTTTCTGATTGGTCACCTCTGGTGGCTCCCTCCCCCTTTTGTTTATCTTCCGATATCAGTCGAATGTTCCCAGTCTGCTTTACCTGCCACTGGCGTCTTCTGCTCCTGTAGAGATCCAGACGTGTATAATTCTGATCTCAGGCTGATTTCATGGGTGGTCGGTGTTCTTTGGTAGGTAATCAGCTCACTTTAGGGTACAGGTTGAAATGGTGCCTCCTCCTACTTCCCCGCCATCTTGACTCCCCCTATGGTTGATCATTCTTTGTAATTTTGTTGTCATATTTTTTTATTCTCCATAATATAAACCTCAGAGTACATTCTTAGTTTTGCTATAAATGTCAATTGCCTTTTAACATTATTTGAAAGTAAGAAAAATCTCTTTTATATTTATTATTTCCAATATTTCTCATTCCTTTGCAAAGATTTATCTTTTCATCTCTCATCATTTTCCTCTTAGAGATCATTTCTTCTATTGTATGTGTACTTGTGATGAAATCTGTCATCTTTGCTTAAAAAAATGTCTTTATTTGTCTTTATTTAAATTTTTTCATTTACTTTCTTGTATTTTTATTTGAATAGATTTCTAGATTAAGTTGTTTGCTCATTTTGCTTTGAGTACCAAATGTTGCTTCATCATTTAATGACATAAACATTTATGATAAGAAATATTTATTACATTAGTTTCTTTGTCAATAACATGTCTTTTTTTCTCATTTTTAAATGTTTTCTCTTTATAACTAGGTTTCTCTAATTTGGTCATTATGTTGATTCTGCTTGGAGGCCAAGGTGCTTTTGATTTTTGTTTTCTGTTGGCTTACAGTTTTATCAAGTGTGACAAAATCTCAACCTCTGCTATTGTAAATACTGTTTGATCTCCCCCACTTTCTGGGATTATAGGTATTGTTAAACTACTTGATAGTGTTTGTTTGTTTGTTTGTTTGTTTTTATTAACATATGATGTATTATTTGCTTTAGGGGTACAGTCTGTGAATCATCACTCTTACACAATTCATAGCACTCATCATAGCACATACCCTCCCCAATGTCCATAACCCAGCCACCCTACCCTTCCCCACCATTAAACTATTTGATAGTGTTTTAAGGGTATTGATTTTTTTTGTTCTTTTTTTTTTTAATTTTTTTTCTTTGTGCTATACATATTGGTGATGATTACTGCTAGTTTTCAAATTCACTACTATTCTACAGTATTTAATCAGCTACAATATTATCCAGTATGTTTTTCTTTCCAGATACTATGCATTTCCTAAGTGTTCCTGTTGATTTTTTTTATCTTTCAATCTCCTCCTCATAATATTTATGTGTTCTTTTTACATTGTATATTTTATAGTCTATGTAAATCATATGTTGTGTATTTTATAGTCTATATAAAATACATAAATAGCTGACAGATTTAACTTCTTTTCTATTTGCTAATTCAGTCATCTCTGTCATTTCTTCATCTGTTTCTATCAGTTAATTTTTCTTCTTGGTATGGATCCTTTTTCCGGCTTCTTCGTATTTCTGGTAATTTTTTAATGTATATTGGCCATTTTAAATTTTGTGCTGTTGAGTGAAGGATTTCCTTCTACTTCTTTAAAGAGAGATGGATTTTATTCTTATATGCAGTTAAGGTAATTGGGATTAGTTGAATGATTTTTGTGTCTTGCTTATGCGCTTGGTTAATGGTGGGTTCAGAGCAGACTTAACTCTGAAGCTGATTTGTCACACTAGTTAGGTCTAATTCTTCTGAGAATTTGACTTGATAATCAGTGTATCTGTCACATGTCTTTCCTTCTGGCTGGAGTAAAGGTGAAATCTTCCCAGGCCTACATGAGCTCCAGGAATTCCTTTGGCTTATTGCTTTTGATGGTTCTTTTCCTCTCTCATGCAGGCACAGATTAGTACTAACCCAAAGACTCCACAGTTCTCTTTCTAAAGGCTCTTCCCTGTGTTAGTCTGTTTGGCTTTATCCCAGTGCCTTGACTTCCCCAGACTTTGATCTCTGACTCTAACATTCAGCCAGTCACGCGACTTCCTTTTGGATTGCACATTGCTGTGCAGCAGACTGCAAACCACTTTCAGAACGTAAGCTGGCACAACTGAGGGCATACCTTTTTATTTCTGACCTCTCACGTATCAGTCTTATGTTGCCTGTTGTCTAATGCATGAAACCAGTTGCCACATATACTTTTTCCTGAATTTCTTTTTTTTTTTTTTTGAAGATTTTATTTATTTATTTATTTGACAGGCAGAGATCACAAGTAGGCAGAGAGGCAGAAAGAGAGGAGGAATCAGGCTCTCTGTTGAACAGAGAGTCTGATGCGGGGCTCAATCCCAGGACCCTGGGATCATGACCTGAGCCGAAGTCAGAGGCTTTAACCTCCTGAGCCACCCAAGTGCCCCCTTTTTCCTGAATTTCTGTAACTTCAGCAGACATCGGCTATAGTGGAAGTCTCAGTGACTTGCTTTGGTTGTTACATGACAGCTGTGTCATTTCTTTTTTCCCCAAATCTAGCAGATAAATCAAGGTCAGTCTTGGTGTTGGCCATTATCTATCTATATATTTTTTTCTCTTAAAAATAGTGTGCTATTTTTATCTATAGATTCAGGTGTCCCTTCTTTTCTTAAAAGTTTTCAATAAGTAATTTTTCACTGTAAGGGCTTATTCCTATTCTTCAAAACACCAGATGTTGGGTCTCCATTTTCATGCTTTACTATCTACCAACATCTTATTAAGGATTACTTTACTTTTGTCATTTTCTTTCTTCACTTTTTTTGATGAAGATTAATTTTTATGGACCTTTATGTTATCCCTTGAGGACTGTGCCCATTCTCTCCTTGCTCAAATCAGTTGGCTTTGAGAAAATGTGCTTCCAAGACAGATTTCATCCTGTCTTATGACCAATGTGTACATAGAGATTTGTTCTCATCTTCTTCTCTTGGCCCTTTTTATTCCATTGTTTGCTGTTCTACAATCCTGTGGGTAGATGGGATGCCATGAGAACTGTAAAATCTGTATAAACCACATAACAACAGGACAGCGTATTATCACTGAACATTTTCTTTTTTTTTTCTCTAGCTTTATTGAGGTTAAATTGACAAACAAATTTTATATATATTTAAAGTATGCAACATGACGACTGAATATACATGTACATTGTGAAATGATTACCACAATCAAGCTACTTAACATAACCAGCACCTCACATAGTGACTTCTTTGTGTGTACAGTGAAAATACATAACTACTCTCTTATCAAATTTCAAAGATAATAAAAAGTACAAAAGATAACAAGTGTCGGTGAGGATGTGGAGGTAAGAGAACCCTTGTGCACTGGTGGTAGGAATGTAAATCAGTATGGACCATTATGGAAAACAGCATGAAGTTTCTCCCAAAAATTACAAATGGAGCTACCACATGATCCAATAATCCCATTTCTTTTTTTATTTTAAGATTTTATTTATTTATTTGACAGACAGAGATCACAAGTAGGCAGAGAGGCAGGCAGAAAGTGAGGAAGGGAAGCAGGCTCCCTCCTGAGCAGAGAGCCTGATGTGGAGCTCGATCCCAGGATCCTGGGATCATGACCTGAGCTGAAAGCAGAGGCTTTAACCCACTGAGCCACCCAGGCGCCCCTCAATAATCCCATTTCTGAGTAGATATGCAAAGGACATGAAATCAACTTATTGCAGAGATACCTGCACTCTCATGTTCATTTCAACATATTCACAATAAACAAGATATGGAAATAATCTAAGTATCTAATAAAGGATGTGGTATTTATAAATCATGAAATGTAACGTGGTATTTACATTCAGTGGAATGTTATTCAGCTTTAAAACACAGGAAACGTTCCCATTTACAACAACATAATTGAACCTGGAGGACATTATGCTAAGTGAAATAAGCCAAACACAATGACTACATGATCCCACTTATATGTGGAATCTAAAAAAGTGAAACTCATAAAAACAGAGAGTAGAGAGGTAGTTGGTAGGGGCTGGAGAGAGGGTGTAAATGCGAGATGCCATTCAAAGGGTACAAAGTTACACAAGATAAATCAGTTACACAACATAAATAAATTCTGGGTATCTAATGTGTAGTATGGTGACTATAATTAATATTATCATATTATATATTTGAAACTTGTCTTTGCCATTTTAATTTCATTTCGTGTGGTTTCCTGTAGCTATTCACCAGGTTTTGGATATAGTTTCTGGTGTTATGGTTTCTATGACTTTCTTTCCTAGAATTCCTTAATATTTTTACTTAAATTTCTTTTTTTTTAAGTTTTTATTTAAATTCTAGTTAGTTAACATACAGCTTAGTGTTTCAGGTAAACAATATAGTGATTCCACACTTCCATACAATACCCATGGCTCATCACAACAGGTGCTTTCCTTAATCCTCATTGCCTATTTTTTTCTCATCCCCCCACTAGCCTCCCCTCTGGTAACCATTACTTTGTTCTCTATAGTTAAGAGTCTGTTTCTTGGTTTGCCTCCGTCTTTTTTTCTTTTTTCATTTCTTAATGAAATGAAATGAACTTTTTGTTTCATTTCTTAAATTTCACATATCAGTGAAATCATATGGTATTTGTCCTTCTCTGATTGACTTATTTCATTTAGCATAATATTCTTTAGCTCCACCTATGCCCTTGCAAACAGCCAGATGTCATTTTTTTAATGGCTGAGTATGATTCCATTATATATATAAAAATCCATTCATCAGTCAATGGACACTTGGGCTGTTTCATAACTTGGCTATTGTAGATGACATTGTTATCTATAAACGTTGGGGTGATTTATACATTTGAATTAGTATTTTTGTATTCTTTGGGTAAAAATTTAGTAGTCTAAATAATGGATCAAAAGATAGTTCTATTTTTAACTTTTTGAGAAAACTCTTTACTGGTTTCCAGAGTGGCTACACCAGTTTCATTCCCACCAACAGAGCAAGAGGGTTCCCCTTCCTCTAAATCCTCATCAACACCTGTTGTTTCTTGTATCATTGATTTTAGCCATTCTGACAGGTATGTGGTGATATCTCATTGTAGTTTGGGTTTGTATTTCCCTGATAATGAAAAATGTTTAACATCTTTTCTTGTGTCTGTTGGTCATCTGTCAGTCTTCGTTGGAGAAATGTCTGTTTAAGACTATACTTCACATCTTCAAAAAAAAAAAATCTGTTTATGTCTTCTGCCCATTTTTAACTGGATTATTCATTTTTGGGTGTTGAATTTCATATATTCTTTATACATTTTGAATACTAACTTGTTATCAGCTATGTCATTTGCAAATATCTTCTCTGTAAGTTGCCTTTTAGTTTTGTTGATCACTTACTTCACTATGCAGAAACTTTTTATTTTGATGAGCCTCAGTTTTTTATTTCCTTTCCTCCATACTCATATCTAGAAAGAAGTTGCTAGGACCAGTGTCAAAGAAGTTATTACCTGTATTCTCCTCTAGGATTTTCATGATTTCAAGTCTCATATTTAGGTCTTGATGTCCATTTTGAATTTGTTTTTGTGTTTGGTGGTCTAGTTTCATTTTTTTGCATGTGGCTGTGCAGTTTTCTCAACCCCATTTGTTGAAGAGACTATCTTTTTCCCTTAGGATATTCTTTCCTACTTGTAGAAGATTAATTGACCAATTGGTCAATGTGGGTTGACTTCAGGGTTTTCTATTCTGTTCAGTTAATCTGTGTCTGTTTTTGTATCAGTACCATACTGTTTTGATCATTACATCTTTGTAATATAACTTGAAGTCTAGAATTGTGATGCCTCCAACTTCACTTTTCTTTTTTGACATTGCTTTTCCTATTCCAGCTCTTAACAGTTTCTATACAAATTTTAGGATTGTTTTTCTAGTTCTGTGAAAAATGATGGTGGTATTTTAATAGGGATTGAAATAAATGTGTAGATTGCTTCAGGTAATATAGGCATTTTAACAGTACTTCTTTTTCCAGTCCATGAGAATGGAATGATTTCCTATTTCTTTGTGTCGTCTTCAACTTCTTTCATCAGTGTTTTATAATTTGTAGAGTAGTGGTTTTTCACCTCTTTGGTTAGGTTTATTCCTAGGTATTTTATTTCTTGTTTGTTTTGTTGTTGTAGATTGATCTATGAACAAAAAACTACTCAGTGCAAGTCACTAACCATGTCAGCCCCTACTTTGATAGAGCCAGTACAGTCTTCAGGACCTAGGTTAACAGGCTATTTGCATGATTTCATGTCATCCACAGTAATGGAACAACAAGGCTTTATATCAGTTTATATGAAATGCACTGCTGGTAGCCAAGTCCAGTGTCTCATATTCCATACTTTTTCCATAGTCCTTTTACTTTATTTATGTAAGCCTTCATGGCATCTTCTTTGGAAGTCCCTTTCAGCTGATCCCAGGCATCCCACTTGGCCTTGCCTTTGAGATTGAACAGCCCAGGCCATTTCGTGTTTATGTCACCCATAGCTGCTTGCTTGTAGTAGCTGTAGATGAACAATACCTCATCATTTTTTGGTTTGCAAGTATTCCAGAGAGTCCATGGAGGCATCAAGGACCAAGAAGCAATAGCATATGATGTGACTCAGGTATCTTACTATTTTTGGTGTAATTGTAGATGGGATTGATTCCTTAATTTCTCTTCCTCTTGCTTCATCATTGGTGTATAAAAAAATGCAACAGATTTCTGTATGTTGATTTTGTAGCTTGTAACTTTACTAAATTTGTGCATCAGCTCTAGTATTTTTTTGGTGGAGTCTTTTGTGTTTTCTATATAGAGGATTATATCATCATATCATGGGCAAATTGTGAAAAATTTACTTATTCCTTGCCAATTTGGATGGCTTTTATTTCTTTTTATTGTCTTATTGCTGTGGCTAGGACTTCCATTACTATGATAAATAACAGTAGTGAGAATGGACATTGCTATGTTTTTCTTGACTCTCAGGAAAATGGGGAAAATGCCCCCAGTTTTTCCCCTTTGAGGATGATATTAGCTATAGGTTTTTTATATATGCCTTTTATTATGTTGAGGTTTGTTTGTTTCCTCTGTGTCTACTTTGTTGAGGTTTTTTATTTTTTTTTTGTTTTTTTTTAATCATGATTGGATGTAGTATTTTGTCAAAAAAATTTTTCTGCATCTATTGAAATGATTCTTCTCTTTTTATTATTAATGGTGTATTACGTCGATTGATTTGTGAATATTGAACCATGCCTTGCAACCCAGGAATAAATCCCACTTAATTGGTGGGTGAATGATTTATTTAATGTATTGTTGGATTTGGTTTCCTAGTATGGAGTCCTTTTTTTTTTTAAGATTTTATTCATTTATTTGACAGAGAGAGAGAGCACACAAGCAGCGGGAGCAGCAGGCAGAGAGAGATGGAGAAGCAGGCTCTCTGCTGAGCAGGGACCCTGACAGGGGCTTGATGGCAAGACACTGCGATTGTGACCTGAGCCAAAGGTAGACACTTAACTGACTGAGCCACAAAGGTGACAAGTGGAGTCTTTATCTGGTTTTGATATCAGGGTAATGCTGGTCTCTTAGAATGAATTTGGAAGTTTTCCTTTTCTACTTTTTGGAATGGTTTGAGAAGAATAGGTATTAAGTCTTCTTTAAATGTTTGGTAGAATTCACCTGTGAAGCCACCTGGCCCTGGACTATTATTTGTTGTGGATTTTTTGATTACTGATTCAGTTTCATTTCTGGTTATCAGTTTGCTCTGGTTTTCTATTCCTGTTTCAGTTTTGGTAGTTTATACGTTTGTAGGAATTTATCCATTTCTTCTAGGTTGTCCAATTTGTTGGCATATATTTTTTCATAATATGCTCTTAGAACTGTATTTCTGTGGTGTTAGTTGTTATTTCTTTTCTATCTTTTGTGTTTTATTTGCTTGGGTCCTTTCTCTTTTCTTTTTGGTAAGTCTGACTAGAGATTTATCAATTTTATTTTATTTTTTAAGGAAACAGCTCCTGGTTTCATTGAACTGTTCTATTGTTGTTGTTTTGTTTTCCAGTTTCTATATCACTTATTTCTGTTCTAATCTTTATTGTTTCCTTCCTTCTACTGTCTTTAGACTTCATTTGGTTTTCTTTTTATAGCTCCTTTATATATTCTTTTTATATCTCCTTAAGTATAAGATTAGAGTGTTTAGTTGAAATTTTTCTTGCTTCTTAAGAGAAACCTGTATTGTTATATATTTCCCTCTTAAGACTACTCTTGCTACATTCCAAAGATTTTGGACCATTGTGGGATGCTTGGGTGGCTCAGTGGGTTAAAGCCTCTGCCTTCGGCTCAGGTCATGATCCCAGGGTCCTGGGATCGAGCCCCACATTGGGCCCTCTGCTGGACAGGGAGCCTGCTTCCTCCTCTCTCTCTGCCTGCCTCTGCCTATTTGTGATCTCTGTCTGTCAAATAAATAAATAAAATATAAAAAAAAAAGATTTTGGACCATTGTATTTCCATTTTCATTTGTTTCAATATATTTTTAAATTTCTTCTTTGATTTCCTGGTTGACCCATTGTTTAGTAGTAAGTTTTTAGCCTCCAAGTATTTGTGATCTTTCCAAATTTTTTCTTGTGGTTGAATTCTAGTCTCATATCAGTGTGGTCAGAAAAGATGAATGGTATGATTTCAATCTTTTTGTATCAGTCGGGACCTGTTTTGTGACATAAAATGTGATCTATCTTGGAGAATGTTCCACGTGTGTTTTAAAAGAATGTGTATTCTGCTGTTTTAGGATGGACTGTTCTGAATATATCTGCTAAGATTATCTGGTCCAGTGTGGCATTCAAAACCATTCTTTCGTTGTTTATTTTCTGTTTAGATGATCTATCTCTTGATGTAAGTGGAGTGTGAAAGTCTCCTAATATTATTGTGTCATTATCAATTAGTTTATGTTTCTTAATAATTTTTTTTATATATCTGTGTGCTCCCATGTTGGGTGCATAAATATTACAATTATTATATCTCCTTGTTAAAAAATCCGCTTTTTGATTATATAGTGTCCTTCTTTGTCTCTTTTTATAGTCTTTGTTTTAAAGTCTAGTATTTCCAATATAAATACTGCTATTCCAGCTTTCTATTGACATCCATTTGCGTGATAAGTGTTTCTCCAGCCCCTCACTTTCAATCTTCAGGTGTCTATCAGTTTAAAATGAGGCAACATATAAATAGGTCTTGTTTTTTGATTGTTTGTTTTTTTAATCCATTCTGGCATGTTGGGTCTTTTGACTGGAAAGTTTAGTCTATTTACAGTCAAAGTAATTACTGGTAGATATGTATTCATTGCCATTTTATTACTTGTTTTGTCATTGTTTCTGGAGATTTTCTCTGATCCTTTCTTGTTTTTTTCACTTTTGGTGTCTCCTCAACTCAAAGAGTCCTCTTTAATATTTCTTGCAGTGCTATTTAGGTGGTCATGGACTCCTTTAGTTTTTGCTTGTCTGGGAAACTATTTATGTTTCCTTCTATTTTGAATGATACCTTTGCTGGATAGAGTATTGTTGGCTGGAGATTTTTCCCAGTCAGTACTTTGAATATATCATGCCACTTTCTTCTGGCTTGCCAAGTTTCTGTTGAGAAATCTCCAGCTAGTCTTATGGGTTTTCCCTTGTAAGTCAAGGACTTCTTTTGTTAGAATAGATTTAGGTATTACCTAAGGGATACTTCAGGGAGGGGTGGTATGGGTATTGCAGTTTGTATCATTCTTTTATCTAGGTTTCTGTTATGGAACACTATCTTACTAATTTTCCTACACAGAGGAAATGCCTACCATTAGCATTCACTTTTTCTGAGATATTGTGACTCAGATTTAGTTTCCTGGGGCTATAGGATATTTGTGCTATCAATTGTGGGTTAAGGCTTTTCCTCTTCCTGTTGCTTCTCTTTACTTCAGTAAGTTTCCTTCTTCATAGAGCCCAGTGTATATGAAATAAAAATGATTCTCTGTTCATTTCAATTTCCTTCATTTTATGGTTACACAACACTGAGTTACTCTACCTTGGCTTTCCTTCTTTTACCATTATCAAACCATTCCATAAGATGTTATTATTTTAAGAAAAAGATTTTTGAGTTGTACTTCCCAGAATAGTGACATGATATTTGGCAAAATGTTCATTCTAAAGATACATGGATGATGAATGTGAAAGCATGGGGTTCTTGGGTAGCTCAGCTAATTAAACATTTGCTTTCAGCCGAGGTCATGATCCCAGGGTCCTGGGATTGAGGCTCAGTGGGGAGTCTGCTTTTCCCTTTTGTTCTGCCCCTCCCCCTGCTCATGCTCTCTCTGTCTGTCAAACAAATAAATAAGATCCTTTAAAAAAATGTGAAAGCATTCAGATCTTTCTTGTTTTAGTTAAGGTATCATAATATCTGGCATGCTTGCTCCACAGTTTGTGGTTTGGGATTATAATTCTTTCTCTGAAGATGTTTATCTTCTCTATTTTTCTAATTTTATTTTTGCCATCAGTAAGTTTTAACAGAGAACCAAGAGGAAAAATGATTTTATTCAATGACTTACAGTATCCATATTTCTGAACACTCAGTTTAAGGTTAACTAATAGTTTTAAATGCATGTGGCTCATTTTCTACCCTCTTTTTTTCTAGTCATATGAATATATGACAACCAAGTATATGTTTTTTGAACAATAGTACTTTAATAGTAAATGAATAAATCATCTGATGATTTTGTGATACCTATAATTCTATCTTCCAGCCTACCTCCATTTCTTATCCTAACTACATGAATGTGAAATAAATGATTGATAATAATTTTAAAAATAAGTGGTCTAAAAAAGTAAAAATAAACAAAAAATAAAATTAATAAGTGGTCTAAAATTTTTTATTAGCTGAAGATTTTAAGAACTGAGCTTTCAGTTTGTTTAAAAAGAAAAAGTCTTGTGAAAGCACATATTTTGCTATCTAATAGTCTCCCCAATTTCAAGTTTAATTTATATCTCCCCCCATAGATTTCTTATTTATGTGTATAGCATTAAAGTAAAACTTATTTCAGGGCTATCATGTTGAAACCTTTTACATTTGTGTGTGGGTGGATATGATTTTTTTCCTAGAAATATAGTCAATGATGAGGGAATAAAAAATGAAATAAGGAAATCTTCATAATTCATAATATAAGGGCGCCAGCTCTGAAGCCAGGCTGTCAGGGTTCAAATCAAGATTCCATCTACTTTTGGGGCACCTGGGTGGCTCAGTGGGTTAAGCCACTGCCTTCGGCTCAGGTCATGATCTCAGGTCCTGGGATCAAGTCCCGCATCGGGCTCTCTGCTCAGCAGGGAGCCTGCTTCCCTCTCTCTCTCTCTGCCTGCCTCTCTATCTACCTGTGATCTCTCTCTGTCAAAATAAATAAAATCTTTAAAAAAAAAAAAAGATTCCATCTACTTCTGATGATTAGTTTTGTTTACTTACACTCTCCTTGTCTTTCTTTCATCATCTACAAAATAAGTATGCTAGTAATAGTAACTATAATTTATCAAGTGAAAGGTAATTTAACTAATCAGCTTAATTTACTTATAGCAGAGGTTGGTGCAAAGTAAGTACACAATAGGCTTCATTATTATTACATTATCGTATTTTGCATGATGGGACAGCAAACAGGTTTTAAATGCTTAATCTAAAATAAGGAACATTGGGGTGCCTGGGTGGCTCAGTGGATTAAGGCCTCTGCCTTTGGCTCAGGTCATGATCCCAGGGTCCTGGGATTGAGCCCCGCATTGGGATCTCTGCTCAGCAAGGAACCTGCTTCCCTTCCTCTCTTTCTGCCTGCCTCTCTGCCTAATTGTAATCTCTGTCTGTCAAATAAATAAATAAAATCTTTTAAAAAAATAAGGAACATTAATAGAAACAAAATTTAAAAAAATATACATATAGGAGTAACCCATTCAGAATATAAAGTTTCAACCTAATTGTTTCTTAAATGGATTTGAGATATATGAGTTTATACATATTTTAAAATGCATTATTACAAGGATGCCTGGATGGTTCAGTCAGTTAAGCATCTGTTTTAGGCCCAGGTCATGATCCCGGGGTCCTGGGATTAAGCCCTGCATTGGGTACTATGCTCACTTGGGAATCTGCTTCTCCCTCTCCCTCTGTCTCTCCCTGCCACTCTCCCTGCTCATTTTCTTTCTCTCTCTCTGTCAATAAATAAACAAAATTAAATTATTACAAATTAAAAAAATAAAAATAAATTAAATACATTATTACATAGTTGAGGGGGAAATGATACCTCTTACAATAATACCTAGCACATTAGTAAAAACTAAAGATTGAATATATCCTAAAAATTAACACAGATTATAGCTTAATTAACAAAAAGAAAAAAAGACAAATATAGAAAGCAATTAAAAAATATATAAGTGTGAAGAAAATCGCAAGGCTGCTCACCCATTCTTTTAACTATTCTTTAAACTTAGCATTTTTTAAAATTAAATGAGATGTGTTGAAATGCATAGAACAGTGTCTGGTGGGGCGCCTGGGTGGCTCAGTGGTTTAAGCCGCTGCCTTCAGCTCAGGTCATGATCTCGGGGTCCTGGGATCGGGTCCCACGTCGGGCTCTCTGCACTGAAGGGAGCCTGCTTCCCTCTCACTCTCTCTGCCTGCCTCTCTGCCTACTTGTGATCTCTCTCTGTCAAAATTAATAAATAAAATCTTAAAAAAAAAAAAAAAAAAAAAAAAAAAAAAAAAAAAGAACAGTGTCTGGCATCTGGCAGATACTCCAGAATGCTCATCTCTGTACTTTGCTCTCAACTGGCTGGGATGTAGTATTATTAAGACCAGTGACATTTTGGCACCACTGGGCTAATTAGATGATAATTTAGTTTTACTCATTGTGGAATTTTTACATACTGAAGTTAATGTTCATCTGCAGTGTGAATGGGTTATGTGGGACATGGCAGAACTTAATGCTTAAAAGAGAGCATTCAGGAGCCAAACCATTTAGGTTCATCTGACTAGATCATTTGTTGGCTCTGAGAGGTAAGGTCATTTATTTATTTTTCTGAGCTTTCACTTGTGAAGATCAAAAGGGTTAATATATAAAGTATCACTTACAGTGTCTCAGCTCAAAAATTATAGTGTTTGCCACTATTTTATACTATTGTCATTGCCATCACCATTAGTTACTCCAAGCATCCTTACTGGCCAAAGCCAAATAGAAGGATTGATATTCTTCTTCTCAGGAAATAAATAAAAAATAAGAACCAAAAATCTTTTAACTCTGACACTTGAGTACTCAAATATTTTTCTTTATCTCTTTGCTCATATTTCTTTATTATTTAGTCTATTTTTTTCCTTTACTCGGGGTTTTGGTGTTGGTTAGTGGTTCTGCTAGACTGGTCAAGGTTCATACCACAGGCAGTGGATTTTATCCAGATAGTTCCTGGTTTCCTCCTTTGTTAAATAAATCAAATTCATGACAGAGGTTGATAGGAGGGCTGCTGTCCATTGTCAAATGGTCTTGTAGCCACAGGCCTCTTATTAAAGCTTGAGAGAAGATGGTGATTACTGGTGTTTGTGGCCAAATTTTGTGCATGCCTGACCACTGGGTTTGTTTGGATACCAGGAAATTATGGACTGTATGATTTGAATTAGGATAAGATATTAAACATTTGGAAACATTCTGCAGCAAACTGTTTTGTAAAAGAATATTGAAAAGCACCACTTTGACCAAGTCAGTGAGATTAGCTTAGTCATGAGAATTCCAAGTAAGTTTTCTGACCTTGAGATGTGGACACAATGCCAAAAAATATCATCAGGAGACTGAGGATAGATGCTGATCTTTATTTTAATGAGAGGGTTTTAGTGCTAACGTAGTCATCTAACTCAACCCCATCATTTCCAGGCCTTAAACATTCTAGCTGCCTGTCTCAGGAAATTGGAGCCGTTCCCTCAATATTACCATCAGAAATGTCTTGTCATTCCAGTCCTTCTAGTTCAGATACTTTGTTCATTTTCTTTCTTTTAAAAAAATCTTTGTTGTTGTTGTTTTATTTAGTTTTCCAAGACATGTTCTTCAGTTAGTTATGGCTGTTAACAGTCCTTCCTTGTGCTGGATGCCCAGGGTTCCATTTTTGTATGATTTCCATGGCAATGTGCAGATGTTAACTGTACTCCATCAATGTGGACCTCCAGTCTTGGCAGCTTGGTTCTTCCTGTGTTAAACCACTTCCTGCCCTTTGTGGTAGTTGTTTTGTTATCACCCGGGAAAGTAACTACTATTACCTGGGAAACTAATTGCAAGGTCAAAATTCTTTAATGGCTTTAATCCTTAAAAGGCACAAAATGTCTTTTCACACAGTTTTATGTGTGAGAGAAAGGACAACACCCTCAGTTAACTCTGTGGGTAGTGTTTTATCTGTAGTAATGGGTAGGGCATCGAGAAAGTTGTATGTCCTATCAGAGAAGAGAGCAGATGCTAGCACAGGGCCCAGTGGTCCTTTTTCAGCCAGTGGGGACTTCACTTGCATCCTGGAACAGCTGTCGTCCTCTTTCTTACGTAAAGGGTAATGTTTTATTTAGCCACAAAGACAACTTTTACCGGGAGACTAAATGCCAACTAGCTATTATCTTCTTCTATCAAGACAGTAATACAAAGAACTTTTGATTAATTTTTTGAAGCAGTAGGGTACTCATTTACTTATTTATGGTTTCATTAGGCTTGTGCTTTAAGATTTTGTAAGAAGTTGATGAACCTCTTCTTTTCTACTTAAGCCTTAACTTTCTCTCTTTTTTAAAAAAATTTATTTACCTATTTATTTTAGAGAGAGAGATAGTGTGTGAGATCAGGGTGAGGGACAGAGGAAGAGAGAGAATCCCAAGCAGACTCCATGCTGAGCATGGAGCTTGATGTGGTTTGATCTCACAGCCCTGAGATCATGACCTGAGCCAAAACCAAGAGCTAGATGCTCTACCAATTAAGCCACCCAGGTGCCTCTAAACTGTCTTTTTTAAAATCCTGCATACCAGTCATAGTCCTATGTAACATCTTGCTGTATGGTTTTGCAGAGGATGGCCTATTCTTGCATGGCTTTATGCTAGGATTAGGATTCAGATGCCCCATGCCCAGTTCCCAAATTACATCTCAACTTGGAACAGGATGGCTTTGGTAACATCTTTACTATCTGACCTTTATGTGTGTATTTGAAGTCATTGCTTTTCAGATTGTGTGTGAAACATGCTTGCTAGTTGCCAGCACACATAACAGATGTTTTCACAAGCCAATGCCAGCCTGACATAGGACCCAGTGGCACAAGATGTCATAACAGACTACCATGGATAGAAGGATTAGGATCCCTTGCAAAACATCTTTCTTTGGCACACTCACCGTGACTTGGATGGTTCTCCTTATGTCTGAGCAAGAGCATGAGTGAGTGGATCCTCCCAGGACAGTTATTTCTATGTTTCTGTGTATATGTTCTTCATCATGAGTATTACAGAGAAGGAATAAGTCTATGTGGGACAATGTGTGTTGGTTAGTTTGTGTTTGTTTTTAATAATAAGGCCACATGTGTAGTGTATTTGTTCCTCAGAGCAGCCTTAACAAATCACTGCAAACTGTGTGCCTTAAAACAAGAGCTTAGGGGTTCTGACTCTCTTACAATGTCAGAGGCCAGAAGTCTGAAACTGGGGTGTTGGGAGATCATTCCAGATTAAATCAATTCCAGATTAAATTAACTCCAGATTTAAACCAAAACAGATAAAAAAGAAACCCAGATTTTTTTTTAGATGAATTGTCCAACCAAAGACACAAAAAGTTCAGCACAGTTTCTCCCATCTTAATTCTTCTCTCTTAATACAAATTAGGGTCCTCCTAAAGCAAGAATCTACCCACAGAATGGATATTGTTGATAATGAGAATACTGAGAGCAAGCCCCTTCAGAATGGGGGTTGGATGTTGTAGAATCCAACTTCAACTACTTCCATGAAAAATCAAAGAGGAAATAGGATCTCCATGCCTAATCTGAGCAAGCAGGACATGCCCTACAGCAGGCTCCCTCCATGACTGGGACTCAGACTTCTAATAGAGCAATATCCAACTCCTAATGTCAAAAGAAGAGTCTTGGTCCAGTTTGCCCATCTCCTTTACATTAGGCTGCTCCATGTTTGCAATTGCTCTTTGTAACTCTATTTTTTTGCCTAGGGAAGCTGACTTTGTTGGGCTGCCTCAAAAGGCTGCTTTCACTCTGGCTTCCACTTGGCTTCAAGCTGCCCATAAGAAGCACTAGCAGGAGCATGGAGGATGGGAAAGTAAGGAGGTATTTATTCCTCAAGTTCTACCCCTTTTGGATACAGTAGGCCAACTGAGTTGCTTTACCAAAAACCACAGTGTTTCTAGGTTCCCATTATACAGCCCGCTGGGCACAGTTTCTTTCTCTAGCAGTTCTGTTAAACGTCGCTTCCTGTAACTTTTCCAGGCCAAGGGGTAAATTTTTCTTGCCAAAGCTTACTGGGTTGTCCCTATTTGGTTTCACTAAACTCTGTCATAACTTTGCAGTTAGTCCCTTTGTTAAATATTCATCAATTACCTAATTTAAACATCTTCTTTCTTTTGTTCCTGCATCTGGACTGATAAAGATTGCTAGGCCAGAAAAAAAGGTTTTTCATTTTATTGATGTATTCCTGCTTAAATGGGATTGTATTATGCCTCAAGTCAACCACTTCTTTCTTTTTTCCTTTATTCATTTTTAAATTATAATTTACATTCCTTCAGGTTCACACTTTGAAAGTATAGAATTCAGTATGTTTAGTATATTCACAAGGTTATGTGGTCATCACCACTCTCTACTCCCAGCACATTTTCACCAACCCCCAAGAAAACTCAGTACTCACTAGCATTCTCTCCCCATTCACACTTGCCATAGCTCCTGGAAACACTAATCTACTTTCTGTAGATATGCCTCTTCTGGATATTTCATGTCACAGGGTAATGAAATATATGGCTTTTTGTTTCTGGCTGCTTTCACTTAGCATAATGTTTTCAAAGTCTATTCATGTTCTATGTATTATTTAATACTTCATTCATTTTTATTACCAAATGATGTTCCATTATATAGATATACCACTTTTTATTTATAAATTCATCAAATGATGGATGTCTGAGTTATTTTCACTTTTTAGCTCTCATGAATAATACTACTATGAACAATAATGTACAAGTGTTTGTGAAAACAAACAGAAAAAATGCTGTCAATTTTCTTGGGTATATATCTTGGAGCAGAGTTGCTGGTTCATATGGTAACTCTACATTTAATTTTATTTAGAAACTCTAAGCTGAAAAAAAAAAAAAAAAAAAAAAAAAAAAAAAAAAAAAAGAAACTCTAAGCTGTTTTTCAAAGCATTTTTAACACTTTACATTTCCTCAGGTATTCCTTTTTTAGGAATATGAAATTTCCCATATGATTCTCACTTCATCTAAATTACCATAAAAACATTCATAGCATTTCCTTACAATATTTTTTCTATAACTTCAATAGTGATGTTTCTTCTCTCATTTCAGATTTTAGTAAGTTGAGTCCTGTCTATTTTTATAGTGGCCATTTTAGCTAAAACATAGTCTATTTTGATCATCTTTTCAAAGAATCATCTTTTGGCTTTGTTGATTTTGTCTATTATTTTTCTATTCTCTGTTTTATTTATTTTACTCCAATTTTTTACTGTTTCCTTCTTTCTGGATCCAATAATTCAGCCAGTCTTTGCTAAGGGTCTCTGTGTGCAGTTGGAGCACACCTCCAATACCCAGCCAGACAGCTGAAAACTCTGACTTCCTCTTCACTTCCTGCTTTCCCAGAGCTTCCTGTTCAGCATAGGCCTTCTCATATCTTCTTGAAAACAGACACTCTGCTTGGAATGTATGCTACCACCAACCTGTGTGTGGACTTTTAGAACATCAGTAAAAATGCCAGAACTTTTGAAAACACTTGTTGAGGGTGTCTGGACTGCTCTGTCTGTTAAATGTCTGCCTTCTGCTCAGGTCATGATATCAGGGTCCCAGGCTCAAGTCCCTCATTGGGCTCCCAGCTCAGCATGGAGCCTTTTCCTTTCTCCCCCTCTGCCCCTCACCCGGCTTGTGCTCGCTCGCTCTCTCTCTCTCTCTCAAATAAATACATAAAATCTTAAAAAAAAAAAGGGTATCTTATTCTATAACTTTCCCTTTTAAGCCTTACATCTACTTATGATCTGTTCTAACTATTATCTCTTACCTCAGGCTTCCATAAAATTAAAAGATTATCTCTAATATTTTCAACAAGTATCCCAGAGAAAAGGCTTTTCAAACTGGGCAAGCTTCAAGTTAGGTCACATGAAGACAGAATTATAAGTGGGGTTTCCCACTGAACCACCTACCATGTCAAATAATGACAGTTCTCTGGGAATGATACTGGTGATTGCCGGACTGCCAGTGTTCATGATTGAGGGCTCTTTGTTTTAAGTCCACCAGGTTACTATAGAAAGGAGCATGAGAATAGAGCAAACTAAAATACCATAAAGCTCACAATTCTTTCAGATATTAAGCCAATACACACACACACACACACACACACACACATACTCTACATAAAGTGTCTGGAGTCTTGAAAGCACTTGATTAATTTCTAGAGTTTTAAAAAAATGGTTCTTATTATTTCTGCCAGTTTTTTTATTGCCTGTATGAAGGAAATAATTTTCAGATGCTCTTTCTCCACTACTTTCTCTTTCGTATCGCAGTAGAATTTAATATCACCAGAAATGAAAATATTTTTATTAGCCCTTGCTGGTAAGTACAAATTATAAGATAAAAATAAGATTTCCTTCACATATATGATTTAAAGACAATTTATAGTTAAGACTTAATCTTCAACTTAACGTCTTGGGAAATGCTCTTCATTTTCATAGAGCCATGATATTTTCCTATGTAACATAACGTAGCCATAACTGGAGACAGTTCTGATCCTTACTACTTTTCTTCAATACACGACTTTCCTCTAAACTCCTTGGTAAAGTTATCTAACTCCTTTGATTATCTTCTTTCTGAAGTTTTAACA